>NW_026089624.1:19659581-19693781 GCF_024586455.1 Bactrocera neohumeralis
GTGTTCTAATACTAGTGTGTTTTGTTTGGTTTTAGAGGATGGAAGAGAAAATTCATCATCAGCATCGTTTTTGGAAGAATCCATATGCGACGCACCTACATTGTTGTCGTCTGTATGACAGTCTGGCTGATCTGAATGGTCACGTGTTCTAGCTGATACTTTTCTGGTAAGTGTTGATGTTGAATGACGTTTTGAAAGCTTTTCTTTACGTTCATTTTTCGTTGCAATCTTTTTTGTTTCAGGTAGAGCAACACTTCTAATGCGACCAATTCTTCTGGTTCTCTGGTCCAAGAGAAATGGTTGTTCATTGATAGGAACTTTCCTTTCCTTTGGACAAGTGCAAGAAGAAAAATAATTGCATTCACAAACAGCGATGTCAAATAATTTTCCGGCAGAAGAGACAAACTCGTCTCTTTTAGAGCTCAAACCTTTTGGGTTCCTTAAAAACATTTGTTTAAGAGTCAGAAATTTCTTATGGTATGTGGTGAGCATTTGTACAACTCTGGTGTGTGAAACTATCGGAATAGATGACTTTTTGAAAGTATCTCTTTACTCCTAGGTTCATAGTTGTCGCCTCAGAGTCGCCCTATACGAAATCTTTCAAACTGATAACTCAAAAGAACATCCTGGTAAGTAGGTAACTGGGACTCAGAGAGGTTGTACGGATATATGCCAAACACAGGACATTTCTGTCTAAATTTAAATTTAGATACAGACATTTTGAGTTCTGTGTTCTGTTGAGAGAATATACATAAGTGATAGCACTC
Source organism: Bactrocera neohumeralis (assembly GCF_024586455.1). NCBI lineage: Eukaryota > Metazoa > Arthropoda > Insecta > Diptera > Tephritidae > Bactrocera > Bactrocera neohumeralis. The sequence continues at coordinate 19,660,349 of NW_026089624.1, forward strand.
GGCGAAATCAACGACAAGAGTGAAGGAACTCGATGGAAAAATATTTATGTGGAGACCTATCCGAACGTGTCCTTTGGCGTAGGTGAATGAATGTGAGTGATAGCACTCGGCGAAATCAACGTCAAGAGTGTGGCCGCAAGCCGATTTTCACCTTGAGCTGTGGCGCGCCGCATTTTCGGTCGTATCTCGAGAACGGTTCGTCCTACGGCAATGATCACTCATACCATTTCGGTAGCGAATGACGTGACAAATAACTTTTGTTTTATACATTTTGCCATGAGAAGCGTATTTCAGGCGCTAGGTAGACAATTTCACGATTTTAGGCGAATTTCCGACATTTCAAGGCCGGAGTTGGGGTTGAAGATGCAATCCGATCTCAAAACAAAAAGTTGCATTGGAATCAGGAAGTACTAAGGCAACTTTTCCGCACTATTAGAAATCCCAAATCGAAAAAAGTCCGGAATCGACGCATCCTAGTGTAGAATGTGGGTTGTAAGCGGTGATATGGTGAAGGTGCCTGTCAGTGTTGTGAAGTGGAGTTGATGTGGTGTCCTAATGTGGTGGGTGTGGTGATGTCGGGGGAGGATGTCCATTTATACAAATGTTTCTTACAAACATGAATTTTGAATAAATGTTACCGTTCTTGAGTTATGAATGGTGTAACTAACACGACATTCTTTTACACATACATATGTTATACAAGGTGCATTTCAACGTAAACTGGACTTGAAAAAACAGAACAAATGGGTTTTTCGACAAAATCAATTCATTTTATTCAAAATGGTCTCTTTTTGCTCTCATACACCTTTTTGCGCGGTCCAAAAGCATATCGAAAGAGTGTTTTAGCTCATTGGCGCCACCAGGGTGCGCTAGATTTACTTTGGAACGCACCTTGTATATTATAGCCAACGATTACCCTCGTCCCGCCCAACCGACGGGAGGGTCGCAATCGGCAAACGAGCGGAATTAGCCGAGTCATAAAAGGTAAGAGAGGGACGTTGTGATCTTAAGCTTCTCAGCTACAGAAACAAAAATTTCAACAGCCAATATTAGAAATTAGATTAAAGTAAGTTTATTATTTTTAAATGTTACTTGTTGATAGTAGATAAAATAATTTTTTAAAGGTAAAGAAAGAGTATATTTCATAAATATGCTGGAATCAGAATTGAAATCGTGTCATATACGGCGGACTGGTTCGTTTAACTCAAAATTTGTTCTAGAAAATTTTAAAAGTGAAGGTATCAACCGCCTGGTAGAGCGAGCAAGCACATTAAAATTAATATCAGATAATAGAGATGGACTACAGACTGACCCATTCATGAATTTTACAAGAAATACATATAATACGAAGCATTTTCCTACGACTAGAGAGTGTAGGGAGATTTATAAGTTTAAAACGGTTAGTATACAGGGGAGGACTTAACCTGGAATCCCAATGCCAATGATTTAAGGCAAAAAGTAAAAACTGTTTTTAACGGACTCTAACTTCTTGCATAACTGGACTTGATAACTAGAGTTCCAAACCACAGAAGCATATTCTAATATAGGCCTCACCAAAGATGTAAAAAGAATCTTTAGACCAGTGGTTCCCAAACTTATTTTGTCTACCGCCCACTTTGAGAATAAATATTTTTTTAGGGCCCCCATTTTTTCACCTATTTAAAAACCACTATAACTTCAAATTAATTATTGTGACCTACATATGTATGTACATTAACGGAGAATTCTAAACGAAACTTTTGCTATAACCAGCAACTTGAAACCTGAGCGCAGTAGGTAACATACAACGGCGCTTTGGTCTCAAGTTAAATCTTACGGGCTCCACCAGCCAATATGAATGATTATTGAAACACAACTTTATAGTATTAAAACAGAGAATATTTTATTAAAAATAAAACTAAAATAATCGATCCACATATAAAAACTAATGTGAAGGATGAATCTGGTTCTGTTTAATAAGTTTGTTAATATCAGGTTCCAATTTACTCAAGAACAGTCGCAAGTCGCCAGGTTCGGTAACAAGCAAACGATTTCTATTTTTAGTAAGCAGTGTTGTCACAGCACTAAATCCACGTTCACACAAATATGCCGATGGGAATGCTATCAAGAATCGTTGAACGATTGACCACAATCCAGGGTACAATTGCGAGATCGGTTTTTGTAGCCAAAATTCTTGGTAACCATTTTTGAACTTGATTTTTATTTCCTCGTTTGTTGTCAATTCTATAAGTTCTTCTTCCAGCTGAGGTGACATTGCTGTGTTGACATTTGAAAACGGATCCAACACCCAGTCTGGTATTTCCAAGTTCAAAATGTCCTGGTATCGTTCGGTGAAGTCAATGTGGAAGTTTTCCAAATGTTGGCAGTAGGCAAACAATTCATCGTTACTGCATGATACTGATAAATTCGGAAAATTGTGAAACTCACATCTGCCCAGATTCTTTCTGTGTAGAAGCAGTTTGGCTGCGAAAGCAGCAACGACGTTTTTTGTTTTAATTAAATTTAGTTTATCGCCTTGCAGTTGGAGATTCATGTCGTTGAACAATTTATACAGGTCTGTCATGTAAGTTATATCTTTCTTTGATGTTATGAGCATGTCTTGAAATTCTGTATCTTTAGTTTCCAAGAACTCTATAACAGAGTCAAACAGGTTGTAGAATCAGGTCAGACAATTGCCTCGTGATAGCCAACGAACTTCAGTATGAAACAACAAACGATTGAAATCCTCGTCATTAGTAACACAAAGCTGATGAAATAATTTATCATTCAAAAAGCTGTTGCGGATTTTATTGACTGCTTTGATGACATATTGCAGTGATTGAAATAGTTTTTCACTTAAGTTTCTAGCAACTAAATGTTGTCTATGAATAAGGCAATGTACACCAAGGACATCTGGAATTTTATTTTTTAAGTGCGTCTTTAAGCCTTTATGACACTCTATCATAGCCGGAGCGCCATCCGTAGCAATTGAAATAATATTTTTCAAAGGAATCTCTTTCTCATCGCAAAACTTTTCCAATATATTGAATATGGTTTCGCCTTTTGTATCGGTCTCTAAATTTCTAGCAAATAATAGTTCTTCACATATTTTCTCATCTTTAATAAACCTCACGTAAGACAACAACAATGCTTCATTAGTTGGTAAAGTGGACTCATCGAGCTGAATTGAGAATTGGCTCGTCCTCAGGTGATCGCACAATGATTCTTCAATGTTTTCAGCCATTTCATCAATTCGTCTTTGCACAGCATTATTACTCAAAGGAATTTTTCGGATAATATCTGCGGCCGGTTTATGAAGCACGGTAGTTATTACTTCATTTATTGCTGGCAATATTAACTCTTCTCCGATGTTATGTGGTTTGCCTTTTTGAGCAATTAACAAAGAGATATTGTACGAAGCTCGAAGTCCGTCGTCATCTTGCTTAGCAGCCGCCGAAAATAGTTTTGCTACACTTGGCTGAGTATTATGCTTCTTCTCTAGGTCTTGAAAATATGCTACATTCTTGTCTCTCTTATCTGGATGCATTTTATTCAAATGATCTTGCAGTCTTGAAGGCTTCATTGCTTTATTCGAAAATGTTTTTAGACATAGAAGACACAAAGGCGAGGATGGGTTTGTGGGATTTTCAATGAATCCGAATTTAATGTATTCCGCACAGTATTGCCGTCTCTTCTTTTTTACTTCGAACATTGCTTTGCTTTGAGAAATACGTTTAACTTCGCGAGTAGTGTAAAGGAGGCGTAAGTAATGCTCATCTATTGTGCGCAAAACCACAAATGAATATAAAATAAATATTACATTGTTTATATAGGAAGGCTTAAGCACAATTATTATATATTAGTCCAAAAATATGAATTCTTATTTTTCCTAGAAATACACTTGTAAAAAAAGGATCTTTCTCCTTTTTGTATTATCTTATTTTACCCAGAAATCTTCTTCTTCTTAATTGGCGTAGACACCGCTTACGCGATTATAGCCGAGTTAACAACAGCGCGCCAATCGTTTTTTCTTTTCGCTACGTGGCGCCAATTGGATATTCCAGGCGGAGCCAGGTCCTTCTCCACTTGGTCCTTCCAACGGAGTGGAGGTCTTCCTCTTCCTCTTTTTCCTCCGGCGGGTACTGCGTCGAATACTTTCAGAGATGGAGTGTTTTCGTCCATCCGGACAACATGACCTAGCCAGCGTAGCCGCAGTCTTTTAATTCGCTGAACTATGTCAATGTCATCGTATATCTCGTACAGCTCATCGTTCCATCGAATGCGGAATTCGCCGTGGCTAACGCGCAAAGGACCATAAATCTTTCGCAGAACTTTTCTTTCGAAAACTCGCAACGTCGACTCATCCGTTGTTGACATCGTCCAAGACTCTGCACCATATAGCAGGACGGGAATTATGAGTGACTTATAGAGTTTGGTTTTTGTTTGTCGAGAGAGGACTTTGCTTCTCAATTGCCTACTCAGTCCGAAGTAACACCTGTTGGCAAGAGTTATTCTGCGTTGGATTTCTAGGCTGACATTGTTGGTGGTGTTTACGCTGGTTCCAAGATAGACGAAATTATCTACAACTTCAAAGTTATGACTGTCAACAGTGACGTGAGTGCCAAGTCGCGAGCGCGACGACTGATTGTTTGATGACAGGAGATATACATTTGTAAAAAAGGATCTTTCTCCTTTTCTTATTATCTTATTTTTCCCAGAAATACATTTGTAAAAAAAAGGATCTTTATCCTTTTTTATTTTCCCCAGAGGTACATTTGTAAGAAAGGATAAAGATCCTTTTTTTATTTTCCAAATAAAAGATTTAAGGAGTTTAAAAGCTCAAAATGTGCGCTACATCAGCTACCTACCCGACATCATTACGCAAGTGATAAAATAAACAAGAAAAAACGTTTACTTCGGTTGCACCGAAGCTAAATACCCTTCGCAGCTATATGCTGTAGTAATCCGTTCTGATCAATTTCTTCGGAGATTACATTGTTGCTTTAGAAAATAATATATACCAAATTTCGTGAATATATCTTGTCAAATGTGAAAGTTTTCCATACAAGAACATGATTCCGATCGTTCAGTTTGTATGGCAGCTATATGTTATAGTGGTCCGATATCGGCCGTTCCGACAAATGAGCAGTTTCTTGAAGAGAAAATGACGTTTGCGAAATTTCAAAACGATATCTTAAAAACTGAGGGACTAGTTCGTATATATACAGACAGACAGACGGACATGGCTGGCTAAATCGACTCAGCTCGACATACTGATCATTTATATATATACTTTATAGGGTCTCCGACGATTCCTTCTGTGTGTTACAAACTTCGTGACAAACTTAATATACCCTGTCCAGGGTATAATTTTTCAAGAGCTCAAAGCATTCTCTACATCAGCTCGAACCTACCTACCCTACACCTTTGCGCCAATGATTATATTATGATTGCAAATGCCCACATACAGATTTGGCAATGACAATAGCAATACGTTTGACAGTTAGTATTCTATAAATTCTATCCTGTCGAGATGCCCCGTTATGAAACGGAGCGACCGATTGACATGATTTTAATTTTTTCTATATTCAATAAAATAGGACAGATATATGAACTACGCGGAGAGAAATATAGAACCGAGTTTGAGCAATCTTTTAATTCATATTAGTTGATGTTCACAAGTTGTTGTTGAGAGTCGAGAGCTCATGTAGTCGTTGTTTAAGAGGCCTCCTAGCTAAATAAAATTACAAATAACCCCCTAGGCCTCTACACAACGCCCCAATTTTCTTTCAGGGTCTCTTACCGCCCCCCTTGACACCTGCAGCGCCCACAAGGGGGCGTTATCGCCAACTTTGGGAAACACTGCTTTAGACCAACATTTAGTAAAACTAAGAGCGCTTTTAGCTTAAAAACCGTGGAAGATGCATGAAGATTAAAATTGAGTTTGTACTAGGTTGTTTAAGTCTGATTACAAGTGACACTATTTAAAGTATATGTTTTAAAAAGTTTTACATCCGCAGCATATAATAAAACTCTTAAATATTTAATAACAGATGACATGTCATTAATAAATGACAAGAACAGAATTGGACTACCTTGAGGAACGCTTGATGGGAGATTGATTATGACAGAAAAAGTATCATTACATATAACTTGTTGAGTTCTATTACTATGATACGAAGCAAACCATTTTAGAAATATTGGTTGAAAACCAAGAACATCACGTTTATTCAAAAGATTTGAAAGGTTTATTTTTAAGAAATCATGAGGGAATCATATCTGGGCCATAATTAAATGATAATTCTAACATATTTAACTGAGGAAAGTTCTCTGATCGCCATTCACTTGGGAGTGGCCAGAAACGATTCTTTTACACATGGCTCAAGCAGCTCACGACTTCCGGTTTTAGACCAAGGATCCTCTGGGTAGCCTAAGAACATCCGTTCGAAGGCGAGCCAAAGTGAGAAGGCGAAATATCAGGGTGCCAGGGTGGGCAAAGAAGGTATCTTTGGCACTACGGTTCGTAAATTCAGCCTCCACGACGAAACATCCCAAATAGATCGAGTCTGATCGACTTCGCCGGGACCCGAAATATGGTTATCTGTAGTACTAGATTCCAGCATAAGAAAATTCATCAAGCCATCTGCCTGTCTCCGGATCGAAAAACCACCTACCAGATCAATTACGGAGTGATTGACGGAAGATACGTCTCCACTGTTGATTCCCCAATCGTTGACGATGGAGCAGACGTTTCATTGCCCGACCATGAAGAAGTTCGAATAGCAATTACCCGCCTGAAGAACAACAAAGCGGCGGGGGCCGATGGATTGCTGGACGAGCAATTCAAACACGGAATTTAAGTGAGCTCTGCTCAATTCACAAAAAAGGAAACCCCACAATTTGCGCCAACTACCGTGGGATAAGCCTCCTTAACATCGCGTTTAAGGTTCTATCAAGCGTAATTTGTGAAAGATTAAAGCCTACCGTCAACAAACTGATTGGACCTTATCAGTGTGGCTTTAGACCTGGCAAATCAACAACCGACCAGATATTCACCATGTGCAAATTTTGGAAAAGACCCGTGAAAGGAGAATCAACACACACCACCTCTTCGTCGATTTCAAAACTGCTTTCGACAGCACGAAAAGGCGCTGCCTTTATGCTGCGAAGTCTGAATTTGGTATCCCCGCAAAACTAATACGGCTGTGTAAACTGACGTTGAGCAACACCAAAAGCTCCGTCAGGATCGGGAAGGATCTCTCCGAGCCGTTCGATACCAAACGAGGTTTCAGAGAAGGCGACTCCCTATCGTGCGACTTCTTCAATCTGCTGCTGGATCTTTTATAAGTGTGTACAGCTGCTGGCGTATGCCGATGATATTGATATCTCCAGACTGGTCAAGGAAGCAAAGCAAACGGGTCTGGCAGAGAACGAGGGCAAGACGAAACATCTACGGTCATCAAATAAATCGTCGCACTCGCGTCTTGGCTCTCACGTCACTGTTGACAGTCATAACTTTGAAGTTGTAGACAGTTTCTTATGTTTAGGAACCAGCATAACCACCACCAACAATGTCAGCCTGGAAATGCAACGCAGGATAACTCTTGTCAACAGGTGCTACTTCGGACTGAGGAGGCAATTGAAAAGTTAAGTCCTCTCTCGAGGAACAAAAACCAAACTCTATAAGTCACTCATAATTCCAGTCCTGCTATATGGTGCAGAGGCTTGGACGATGACAACAACTGATGAGTTGACGTTGCGATTTTTCGAGAGAAAAGTTCTGCGAAATATTTATGGTCCGTTGTGCGTTGGCCACGGCTAATATCGCATTCGATGGAACGATGAGCTGTATGAGATATACGACGACATCGACATAGTTCAGCGAATTAAAAGACAGCGGCTACGCTGGCTAGGTAATGTTGTCCGAATGGACGAAAACACTCTAGATCTGAGAGTATTCGACGCAGTACCCGACGTGGAAAGCAGAGGAAGAGCAAGACCTCCACTCCGTTGGAAGGACCAAGTGGAGAAGGACCTGGCGTCGCTTGGAATATCCAATTGGCGCCACGTAGCGAAAAGAAGAAACGACTGGCGCGCTGTTGTTAACTCGGCTATAATCGCGTAAGCGGTGACTACGCCAATAAAGAAGAAGAAGAATTGGATCTAAAGAATTCAGCGAACAGATTAGAAATAGTGTGAGGTTCACTGGACATGGTAGACTTATATTTCATCGCGGACGGAAAATTAGAAATCATGCGTTTAGAGTTGACGAAACCATAGAACAATTTTGAAATACGTATAATATTATTTTTTACTTTGTTTGTACAACATATCTTGTTAAGTTCAGCAAATTGTCGACGCAATTTAAATTATATTGAATAGTCAACAACTAAACCAGTTTTTTTTAGAAGTTTAAAAGCACGAGATAATCTATTTTTTAATTTACATAACTCTCTCGAAAACCATAAATTAGAACTCATTCTCTGAGTAAAAACAAATTTTGGAAATGAATGAAAAATTTTAAATAAATTTAAAATAGTTTCATTAAAATGGGAGACACTAAATTCAATATTGCCACTATAATCTGGCCAAGTTACTTTAAAAAGTTCGGAATTAAACTTCTTAAAATTAGCTTTCGGAAAGTTGAACCGAGAACAAAAGTCTTGTGTATTATTATAACTATGTCGATATTAATTACCAAAGCAGGATGACACGAGCCCTCTGACAGAACCAAAGGATCACATCGGACGACAGAGAATATTGAATCGTTATCAACGTAAACCAGATCTAAGAACTTACCAAACTTGTTTGAAATTAAATTAATTTGGTTAAGACCCAACTCCGAAATTTCATCTAAGAACTCGTTAAAACATAAGCGAGTACTAACAGGAATGATGTAATTATCAATAGATTACCATGATATAAATACACTGTAAATTGAAATCGCCCAAAACAGTCATGGAATCAGTATTATTAGCCATGTAGAAAACATTATTTATTAAAGAAGCATGCAGCATATATACAGATAAGTCCGATTGAGGCGATATATAAAATAAAGTTAAGTAGATATGGCCAATATTAGCACAAATTCGTATGCATTTAAATTTTATGAAGCCTGCATGCGGAACTTCGACTTCTTCAGATGGAATTGAAGAATGAACAGCAAACACGACACCACCTCCTATTCTGCACAGCCGGTCATATCTAAAGATTTGAAATTCGCTATTGAATATCTCATAATAAAAAATGTGGGACATTAGCCAAGTTTCTGTGAAACCAATGACTTTAAAATTACAATTAATGCTATTTAAATACAGATCAGTAAGTTTTGTATTAAGACCTCGAACATTTTGATAATAAATACTCAGCAAATTATTGTTAATCAGTTTTTTGTTGCTCAAATTCACGCGCAAAGAAACCAGATGGCCAGAATGAGCTGCCAAGAACCAATGGAAAATTGTCAGCGGATATGACGACCTTAAAAGACGAAATATCTCTGTCGTACTTGAAAGTAAGGGTTTGCATATCTGTATCGTTCGTTTCTAATTTTGACGAAATATAACACTTTATGTCATCGACTGTGGTATCCGCAGCAAGTCTTGAGATGAGAATTGAATTTTTCCGCGTATAACTAAATTTGCTTACCTTGTCCCGTTAAAGCTTTCTCTGTATTCTGAGCAGACGAATCCTTCTCTCTTTGAGGACAACGGGAAGAAAGATTGATGAGGTCAATGTTGGGTGGGGGCATTCTTTTTAAGTAAGATGCAGTGGTCTCTTCATCAGACAAACGTTTACGTTTAGAGGAAGGTTTTGGATTCTCTTCTTGATCAATTAGGCATTTAAATGACTGAAACAATATTTCATAATCCCTAAATTTTTCGGTAAGGGTTTCAAGCTCACGGCCAGTCTGTTTGAAAATATTGCGCGTCTGCTTAAAGACTTTAAATAATTCAATTTCTGTCGGTTTGCATTTTATGCAAGATCAGCGCAAGCCCTTGCTATCAAGAATAAAATCCAATATCCCACCTGAGCGTCCAGCACATTTAAGATGGGCAAGCCCGTCACATAGGCAGCAAGAAACAAAGTCTTCCGACTCGTCTTTGACAGTACAATTCGGGAAATTGCAAGTCATAATGACAAAAAACATTATTAAATAAAATTACCAAAAATTTTAAATAATAAAAGTAAAAAGAGTAATGACAAAAACATTTATAAGAAATAAATGCAATAAAAATTATTTGTTATCAAAGGTGACAACCAATGTAGCGAGCAGTTTGAGATGCACTGTGACACACGAAAAGTTAGAAACTCGCAAACAGCTGTGAATAAAGATGGAAAACAAATAAAAACAAGAAAGAAATTTAAGTAAGCAATATAAATTAACACTAGCATATGCACTTTTTAAAAATGTAGCAACAAAGACAAGTTGAAAGTGACTCGTTCTAGTTTTAGTTGACATTAGTAAGAGGTTGTAAGCTAAGATAGTGAATAGTAATAAGTGTATAGCTATTAAATTGGGACTTTTATTAACAATCCAATGATCGCATTCAAGGGTGAGTTAAAAAGTAAACAATTTATCGACAAACTTGTTGCAAATTACTAGTTTGACGTTTGAAAAGGAAACTCTACCGGTTTTGGGTGTCACGAAAACCAGTTTTATCAGCTTGCTATCAGAAACAAAACGAGAGGAAAGTCGCTGACAGATTTAAAATACAAGTTAATAAATAAATTTTTTCCAATGAAATTTATTTTGTGAACATATTCAAAATTAAACCTCGAGTACAATCCCTTGGACTCTTATACCGACAAAAACGTGTTCCCTTTTATTCATATATAAATTTTTTACTGAATTGAATAATTTATTATATGAATACCACAGCAAAGTGTGGCCTGATCCACTAGTGTAATATAAATCTGTAAAGTGAGCATGAAATGCGAAATTTAGCTTACATTTTATGTGTTACGAATATTCAGATTAAATTCTTCTTTCAAGTTGTAATAAAAAAATTTGTTTTATAGCTTTTTGGTTATTTTTAATTTGTATTTATTCCGCGTATATATATATCTTGTGGTGACTTATACAATAAATGTTACAGAGCTGGAGTATTTTCATCCCATTGGACGACATGACCTAGCCAGCGTATCCGCTGTCTTTTAATTCGCTAAACTACGTCAATGTCGTCGTATATCTCATACAACTCATCGTTCAATCGAAAGCGGTATTCGCGTTGTCACGTTGGACATAGTTCAGCGAATTAAAATACAGCGGCTACGCTGCAATTTTTCGCTACAATGCAACACAACGGTTCATAATTTAACGCAACAGTAATTTACCAGTTGTATACACAGCAAACACCATCAGGTGCAGTAGCAATAGCGGCAGTAAGGCCAAAAGTTCTAGTTTGGATACTGCATAAACACAGTTTAGAAAAAAACTAATTAGTGAGGACTTACTGGAAGACTAAGAAGAGCGCAACCAATCACAGTAGCAAAGGATAATTGGCCAAGTTATTCTGTAATTTTCAAATATAAGAACTCATTGATCATTGTACAAAAAATGGTTTATTAAAGTTAATAAAAAATATTTTAAATATACCACATAGCGCTATATTTGTAATTTTCTTAGAGTAATCAAACTTTAATATGTGCCCCACAGCTTAATTGCTAATCAGTGTTTAAATAGTCATAAAAAAATTGATAAATTGTTCGAAAACTACGATACTAGTTCGAAACACTACCAGGCGGTAGCAATGGACAATGCCCCTTCGACAGGGAAGACTGGCAATTGCTGAGTTTTACGACGAAGTTGAGAAGAAATTGGCCAAGTTAATAAATAAAACGGTTGTGTTAAATCAGGGAAAAAGGATCTGAAAGGGTCACTTTGTAAGAAATATAGGCAAGATGCCTTGAGGATTTTTGTTTATGGGTTGCGGAAGCCAATGAGCGATATCATGTTTTCGTCGCTATCAAAAGATATATTTGGTGTGTTGGCATTACCTCAAGAATTGGAAGAAATGAAGCTTCCATGCTCGATATTCTTTTGAAAATTCCTTCTACAGAAAGATGAACTCAATTGGGAAAGAATGGTGGAAGGACACTTGCGCTACACAACTCACCTTATCTAAACGCGGAAGCCCCTATGGAGATTGATCCAATCTATCGGACTACGGGCAACGAATAAATTATAACCCTAATTGGAGATCCGATCAAGATTCTCAAAGAACCCTATTGGCGTCCCAAAATTTAAGTCAAATGCCGGTGCCCTATAATAATCCACACAACCAGGCAGTAAAAAGACCTCGCGAGAGCGATTGGTAAAATATTTAAAAAATATAAAAATATTATAAATAATGTTTTGGAAGAAATAAATTCTTTTAGACGAAGGTCGCTCCTGCCCTAAGTAAACAAGGCACGGGCAGGCGACCCATGAAATTGGTGATCGATACCGAGGAGGGAAAAATTGTATTAAACCCAAAGGACATTACGACAGCTCATAACGAATCGATTTATTCAGAGTCATACTCTTACCCGATAATCGTTTCAGAATTTATAAATTAGGAAATTAAAATTTTACTACTAGATGAAATAATTCGTTCTTCTCGATCATCATATAATAATTTTATATGGGTTGTCGACAAAAAAAGGAATGAACTGAAACTGGTGAACGCAGATGCGGATGGTAGTCGATTTTAGGAAACTGAATGCAAACAAAAAAATTATCCTATTCTAGATACTTCGGTCATCTTAACTAATATGGGAAAATATGCATTTTCCCTACACTCGACTTAAACTCCGGGCTGAAACAAATTAAGTTAGCGGAGAAGGACAGGGAAAAGAGTGCGTTCTCGGCAAACAATGAGAAGCATGAATTTGGTAAACTTCTTTTAAGACCAAAAAAGGCGCCAACAATTTTCCAAAGGGTAATTGATGATGTCCTTAAAGATGAAATTGGAAAATTACTACGAGAACAAATGTAGTTCCTTGGATTTATTGTTTCGAAGGAAGAGGTAAAAACATGTCCTGATAGAGTAAATGAAATTCTTATCAATAGAACACGTGTCACTCCTCGTTGTTTACGATCATTTTTGGGGTTATCTAGTTACTATAGGAAGTTTAGTCAAGATTATATCTCTATAGTTATGCCTCTCACAACATACTTAAGGGAATATAATGGTCATGTGCGAACAAATCAATCAAACAATGTTAACAGCTTTCGAATAAGTTAAAAAAAAAATTATATACTTTGAGGACGTACTTTTGCTATATCCTGATCATAATAAACAATTCGATTTAACACCTGATGCTTCAGCATACGTTATGGGTCGGTACAATATCAAGGCAATGGGATAATAACCACGAACATACACTACAGTGGTCGCGAAAATTTACACGACTTTCTAGAGCGATGCGAAGAACTAGCCGAATGCTACTCTATAGCAAACAACCAGCTTCTTGCCACGATGCCGGAAATTCTGCAGGACAAAGAGCTGCAATGGTTTCGTGTGAAACGCAACACCATCAACACGTGGGACGACTTTCGTTCCGAGGCTGAGCGGTTCTTTTTACCGAAGCGTCACCTCGCACATCATTCTGTTCTCGACGATCACCGGCCCCAGCACAGCCGCCGAACATGTAATTCGACTTAAACACGATCGCCCATTGAAGCAGAGATATTATCCACGCAACCCAGCGATGCAAGGAGTAATCAATCAGGAGGTGAACGAATTGATTGCAACCGGCCGCATCGAAGTCTCTAACAGCGCTTACAGCTCGCCCATTGTCTTAGTGCGAAAGAAACAAAGAAGTTGGCGAATGTGTATCGACTACCAGCAACTTAACGCAGCAAGTATACCAGACGCATACCCACTTCCCCAAATAAACGCAATCCTAGACCAGTTGAAGGAAGCTCGGTTTATCTCGACCATCGACCTGAAGAACGGCTACTGGCAGATTCCGTTACACCCCCGCTCACGACCGTACACCGCATTTACCGTACCGGGGAGAGGTTTATTCCAGTGGCGAGTGATGCCTTTTGGGCTGCATTCGGCGCCCGCAACATTCCAGCGAGCCTTAGACACCGTCCTGGGATCAGAACTACAGCCGAAGGTCTTTGCCTATCTGGACGACATACCCTGCAGAACCCATCCGGAAGACTCGCAAGGTGGGCCCTAGAGCTACAACAGTTTGACTTCGACATCGAGTATCGCAAAGGTACCCTCAACGTAGTCGCCGACGCGCTATCCAGATGCCCACTGAAAGACCAAGAAGGCAATGCAGAACTTTTGCATGCCGTCCATGATCAACCGGATAGATGGTATGAAAGACGTACGCGCCAGGTACACGATCAACCAAAGAAACATCCCGATTACCAACTTATCGATGGCCGGCTCTTTCGGCACATCGCCCCACGCAATACGCTATCCAGGTCACCACGCTGGAAACTATGCATACCGGAGCACCGTCGACTCGAAGTCCTGAGAAAAAAATGTGTCACCTGGGTGTACACAAAACACTCAAACGCACACAAGAAGGGTACTATTGGCCTGGGATGCATAGGGATGCACTCAAGTATGTTCGTCGATGCCAACAATGTGCCGACGCCACTGACGTATTCCTTACCGACAACGGGAAGCAATTCACCGGCAAGCTGCTCACACAGTTCCTTGAGAGCCACGGAATTCAACATCGTTTCACCGCCATTTACGCACCACACGAGAACCCAACCGAGCGCACCAACAGAGTCGTGAAAACTATGATCGCCCAACGAGCAAAGGCCGATCATCGGACCTGGGACCACCAACTAGCCGAAATAGAAGATACATACATCACAATGCGATAAATACATCACAACACGACTCGACAAAAATATCAGCAGCTGAGATAAACTTCGGGTACACACCAGCTACACCGAAACAAATCCGCAAAGAAGGGAACGTGCCCGACGAAGAAGCCACCACCGTGCCGACACTCACCGAGCTTTGGTAAGAAGTTTCTCGCAACTTGTCTACCGCAGCAAAACGCCAGAAGAGATACTACGATTTCCGCAGACGACCATGGAAGCCACTTATCGGCGAGAAAGTACTCAAAAGAGATCATCCGCTCTCTTCCGCAGTAAACAACTTTGCACAGAAGCTTTCTCCGAAGTATTCTGACCCATATATCGTCAGAAAATTCAAGTCGACCAATACAGTTGAACTTGTGAATCCGAACGCACCAAGTGGGCGTACCATTCATGTGCATCTGCAAGATCTAAGGCAGCTGCCAACCGAATACTAAACTTGAGTAGCCGCTAGCGCGATCTCTACCGAGCCTACGGACTCTAACTCCGAGCCACCTAGTACCAATATAACCAAAATGAAACCGACAACCAGCAGAAGGCAAAGGCCGCCACCTTTCCGGCCACCCCCGGAAGCACGACCGCGGGTGCACCCGAATACAACCGCGTTACATGCGATAAGTACCGATAACACTGGGTCAGCTGTTCGAACTCGTCCTAGGGTACCCAGACAACACCTGGAGCGCAGCGTCATCAACGCCTCCACCCGAAGTCGGCCGGCCACAGAACCAGCGGTATTAGAAGCATTGCCACGACAGACGCCGCTCAGCACCAACGCCCGGAAGCTCCCGACCACCAGGCGAACGCCACGGGAAGCAGACCGTGAAGCTGGTGCTGCGACAGAGCCGCGCGCCGCCCAAACCTCGACGCACCCAGCAGGCCAAGCGAAGGCCCAGGTAACGCTCTCCGCCAAACAAAGCGACCTGCCGACTGCAGCTTCGCTCCAACTCGGCCAGCGAGGCACGGCAAAGAGTACCGCGAGGAAGGAAGCCAGTACCGCGGAGCCACTCGCAGAGAAGGTGCAAGAGGCGCCCGCTACAACAACGCCGGCATGCTCGAACGACGATGGGGCGTCTGCCCCAGCAATTGACAAGACCAACGTCGAGACGACGCCGCCTCACCCAAAAGCGACGCCAACCCCGACGACGCCCCGGCCTCCAACTGCCGAGATCAGCGCACAACCGGCCACGCCTGACACATCACCCCCACAAGTGACACCGGTGGGCGAAATCCCAGGGTTCCTGGAAGGGCTGGTGATGACCAGACAGCATTTTATCAAGCGCTCCAAGCGAACGCTGTTCTTCCGGGGCCGTCGTCTAGCCCTCCAGAAGCTAGAAGGCGACCGGGTTCTGGTGCGATACGGCGAGGACAGATGCACGCTTCACTTATACGAGTAACACCTCAGAGCAGCCGTTATAATTAGCTTTAAGTATGTATTTGCATTACCTTTAACTGTACAATCCATCCCGTAGGCCAGAAATTAAAACTAGTTTTTTTTTACCAGTTACCATAGTTATTCATGCATTTATACGATTACATTAAATGGGTGTCACTAGTTGTAAGCTATAAGACCTAAGACGCCTTGTACTATAGGTTAAGAAATACTATTAAATAAAAGTTTCCACACCCGCTCCCCGTTCACGGCACACGCCAACTAGGACAGCCAGCCAGCCTACAGCCGAACCATCGTGGGAGATCTCCTTCCACCCGCCGCCAGCTAAGTATCATTGTCCGAAGTGAGGGGGGGACTGTAACGTGGCTTTTACCACCTTACAATAATTTACGTCAACTTACCTCACTACGATGTTGATACGCACACAACTTACCTCACTATGATATTGAACGCTGCTAGAGCCTTACATCATGTATCCGCACCATACGCACACAACTTACCTCACTACGATGTTGAAAGCTGCTAAAGCTTTCCACCATACGTCCTAACGCACCATACGCATACTTACCTCGCTACGGTGACGAAAGCTGCGCGGTGCTGCTATATAAGCAAGCACTTCACATCGAGTGCGAGCATTCCTTCCAGCACTCTGGCGAGGACGGTCGCCATCGACAGCATCAGGCAGGGCTTCAACAAGCGTCAACGCCTGGCTCATCAATCCCGTTCGTTTTCATCACCGTGCCAGCTTCAACAAGCGTCAACGCCTGGCTCATCAATCCCGTTCGTTTTCATCACCGTGTCAGCTTCAACAAGCGTCAACGCCTGGCTCATCAATCCCGTTCGTTTTCATCACCGTGTCAGCTTCAACAAGCGGCAACGCCTGGCTCGCCAATCTCGCTCGTTTTCATCGGCACTGTATACATCACGCTGGTCTGGCTGTCAACTGAAAGGGGGGTGTGGACACTTCATCTATTGAATTAAATCTTTTATTTGCTAAGGATTCGTGGGTCCCAAGGCTGACCCTGGAGTGGCTGAGCATACCTCAGCTATGGAAGAAACCCCATTACACACTAACAGATATTCGGGTAACAAATACTTTTTGTTATTCATAACACATAGGTAAGCTATGCGCTAACAAAAGAATTTGTTACCCGTAACGCACTGTGAAGAGATTTGTTAACAAATGTATGTATTCTGTTAGAACAAGGCAGCATGCGATATTTGATATTGGTTAGAGCGAGATAACCATTGAACATTAAATAGCTTCTCACTCTCTGAACAAAAGTAACAAATATTTTAACAAAAGCAAAAGTGAACAATAACAAGTCGCTTACACGTTTGCTAACAGCTACCCGTCTTGCAGGGTAAGTAAAAATGTAGATTGCCAATATAATCATTGCATTATATCGTTATCATGATTAATGATATAATTGATAAAGGAGCGGGCGGAGCCGCGGGTTTAGACTAGTATACAATATTTATGAATAAATTCAAATTCATTTACATGACATTGCAGTAAAGTTAAAAAGACAGTAGATGTAAACTCATCAATAATTTACTCACTCCTATTCCTCGTTTAGGTAAAACCTGGTATGTAAGTTAGCACACAACACATTTAAAAATTATCATATGATACAAAGCAATAGAATACGACACCAATTAAATCGCTGAAGCGCAGCGTCAGCAAACTCCATACCTGTTGCAGTGGCAAACGTAGGCTTAGAGTTAAGTGTAATTAATTGTAATTTTTAGTTCTAAGACAGAATTCGATAAAGGAGCATAGCTCCAAATTATTTTTTTATAAAAAACTAAAAAAACACACGCCTGAGCTAGGACCAGCGCTAGAATGTAGTAAACAGCATGAAAACCAAAAAGTAAGGCTACGCGACTGACAAATGACAAACGGTACTAATTTTGAAACTAAAGAAAAAACAAAACACACAAACGCGAAAGGCAATAAAAAAGCCTGAAAAAGTAAGGCTACGCGTGTGAGAAACTAATAATAAATGCAATACCACGTGAGATTTGGCAACATCGAGGGACCCCAATATCATCAGAAAAAAGTACAAACCAGGAGCGTCATAAAAATCATATGGAAAGCTGAAAACCACTACTGTAAGCTTTTACAAAACATTTTAATATTATTAAAGAAAATATAGTTATTACAAAGAATAAGAAATTTAATTATTTGATACAAAAAAGAGAATAAAAAAGTCTAAAACTACTGTAAGCTCTTACAAAAAAATTGCTAGTATTATTAAAGAAATCGAGTGCTAATATAAAGAAAAATAAATTAATTTGATTGATATAAAAAATAAAGAGTTTAATACAATGCCAGACACTGCTGAAGCATTGATTGAAGAACTAAACCAGAGGTTAGATTATGGGCAAACCAACCATCCTTTAAACACTCCCACCCATTCTTTAAACTCTCCCATCCCTAACCCCACTCTAATAACGACAATAGTTCGAGAAGTACTCGAACGAATGAATACGCAGACTATAACTGACTTTACCAAACCCGATCACAGCGTTACACGGAACAAATAATATGAACGAATTAGACAAGATTCCGGATATGGTTAAATGCCTTAGAGAATTTTCAGGACGACCAGGAGAATTTAAATCCTGAAGGAAAAGCGTCGACAGAATTTTTAAAGCATACGAAGGGGTCAAGAATACTCCTAAGTACTTCGCGATACTCCATATGATCAGGCATAAAATGATCGGCGATGCCGACACCGTATTGGAGTCGTACAATACTCCACTAGCATAAAGTCAAATCCGAAAACGCCTTATGATGCATTATTCGGATAAAAAGGACATATGTTCCCTCGAATACCAGATAACTACTCTGGTCCAACGTCACGATGACATTCCGACCTTCTACCAAAAAGTTTGCCGACACCATTTCCTTATATTAGACAAAATTTCATGCTCGAATAAAGCGGCGAGTCTATACGGACTATGAACAATTCATATAGAGACAAAGCTCTTGATACGTTCATTACATGGTGATGTATCTCGTCTTCTCAGCATGAGAGAACCTACAACCTTGCCCAAGCACTAAATTTATGTCAAAAACTTGACAGCATGTCGTATGGAATTAATCATGCGAATAATAATAAGATTCAACCACCACCACGACTACCGCGAAATAATATTTTTAGTAATTTTAATAGTAAGTAATGTAGTTTTTTATGCCGAACTAACATATTCCCATTCCTCCAGACGAAATTTCGACCAACATGCATTCGGTCGTCAACCAAATCGGTATCCCCAACACTCCCTCAATTATATGCAAAATAATCAAGGATTCATGCCGAGGTTTAATAATTCCGCGAATAACCCCCATATTACTGGAGGAAATACTCCTTTAACAATAGACCAAACTTACCACCTAAACCATCGACCCCGATGGAAGTAGACCAGTCAATGCGGTCACGACAGGTTAATTACCAGAATAGACCAAATACATTCCAGGACAGAACAGCGTATCGTATGGCTTTAAAATACGAAAATCGAACGCCAAATCTTGCTAACGGAGTAATAAGGAGATCAAAACCTCCGTATAACTCTCCAGTATGAATCGTTAACAAAAAGTCAGATTCCTCTGGTGAAAAAAGCATCGAACGGTCGTAGATTACCGCAAACTCTATTCAGTTACGATCCCCCATAAATATCCTGTACCAGAAATTAACGAAGTTCTCGCAAATCTGGGAAGTAATAAATTATTTACTGTCATCGACTTAAAAAGTGGGCTTCATCAGATTCCATTTCAAATAGCACTAGACGATATCCTTCGTCAACATATAGGAGTAAGATGCTATGTTTACATCGATGATGTAATAATATTTGTCAAAAACGAAGATATGGAACACTTTAAAAATATAGAATTAGTATTAGGAGAATGGAGTCATGTGTAGAAGTTCACGCATGTGAGGAAAGTTCTCTGGCCGCCATTCACTTGGGAATGGCCAGAAACGATTCTTTTACACATGGCTCAAGCAGCTCACTACTTCCGGTCTTTGACCAAGTATCCTCTGGGTAGCCTAAGAACACCCGTTCGAAGGCGAGCTAAAGTGAGAAGGCGAAACATTCCCTACAAGGGTTGTGCGCTGGGTTTGGGACCCGCCACGTAAAAAAAACACCCCCAGTGAAGAGCTATAACCAGCCTCGGATGAGAGACCCCCCTTTTGATGACGACCATGGCAAACGAAATAAGGACTACGAATTGAGGGCATGCCCCTGGAATGTCCGGTCCAATCCGCATCAAAGCGAGGTTCTTCAACATATCGCTGATCCGCGCCCACGCCCCGACGGAAGAGAAGGACGATGTGACCAAAGATGCCTTTTGTGAGTGCTTGGAGCGCACTTATGAAGGCTGTCCCCGCCACGATGTCAAAATCGTGCTTGGCGACTTTAACGCCAGGGTGGGCAAAGAAGGTGTCTTTGGCACTAAGGTCGGTAAATTCGGCCTCCACGACGAAACATCCCCTAATGGGTTGAGGCTGATTGACTTCGCCGGGGCCCGAAATATGGTTATATGTAGTACTAGATTCCAGCATAAGAAGATTCATCAAGCTACCTGGCTGTCTCCGGATCGAAAAACTACCAACCAGATCGATCATGTTGTGATAGACGGAAGACACGTCTCCAGTGTTTTAGATGTGCGTGCACTCCGAGGTCCTAACATCGACTCGGACCACTATCTTGTTGCAGCTAAGATTCGCACCCGCCTCTGTGCAGCACAAAACGCGCGCCACCAAACACAAGGAAGGTTCGACGTCGAGAAGCTGCAATCACAACAGACAGCCGAACGATTTTCTTCTCGGCTTGCACTCCTGCTCTCTGAGAGCACTCGTCAACAACTCGGTATAAGGGAACTGTGGGACGCACAACACCAGGAGAAGGAGAACCCGATTCCCCAATCGATGACGATGGAGCAGACGTTCCATTACCCGACCATGAAGAAGTTCGAATAGCAATTGCCCGCCTGAAGAACAACAAAGCGGCAGGGGCCGACATTGCCGGCCGAGCTATTCAAACACGGCGGCGAAGAACTGATAAGGTGCATGCATCAGCTTCTTTGTAAAATATGGTCGGACGAAAGCATGCCCAACGATTGGAATTTAAGTGTGCTATGCCCAATCCATAAAACAGGAGACCCCACAATCTGGGCCAACTACCGTGGGTTTAGCCTCCTCAACATCGCATATAAGGTTCTATCGAGCGTATTGTGTGAAAGATTAAAGCCCACCGTCAACAAACTGATTGGACCTTATCAGTGTGGCTTTAGACCTGGCAAATCAACAACCGACCAGATATTCACCATGCGCCAAATCTTGGAAAAGACCCGTGAAAGGAGAATCGACACACACCACCTCTTCGTCGATTTCAAAGCTGCTTTCGACAGCACGAAAAGGAGCTGCCTTTATGCCGCGATGTCTGAATTTGGTATCCCCGCAAAACTAATACGGCTGTGTAAACTGACGTTGAGTAACACCAAAAGCTCAGGATCGGGAAGGACCTCTCCGAGCCGTTCGATACCAAACGAGGTTTCAGACAAGGCGATTCCCTATCGTGCGACTTTTTCAACCTGCTTTTGGAGAAAATAGTTCGAGCCGCAGAACTAAATAGAGAAGGTACCATCTTCTATAAGAGTGTATGCCGATGCCTCAACACCCGCGCCGTTAGTTCTGCTTTCTTCAGGCTGGACAAGGAAGCACAGAAAATGGGTCTGGCAGTGAACGAGGGCAAGACGAAATATCTCCTGTCATCAAACAAACAGTCGTCGCACTTGCGACTTGACACTCACGTCACTGTTGACAGCCATAACTTTGAAGTCGTTGATAATTTCGTCTATCTTGGAACCAGCGTAAACACCACCAACAATGTCAGCCTAGAAATCCAACGCAGGATAACTCTTGCCAACAGGTGCTACTTTGGACTGAGTAGGCAATTGAGAAGCAAAGTCCTCTCTCAACGAACAAAAACAAAACTCAATAAGTTCTGTGGCTCGAACTATTTTCTCCAGCAGCAGAGTGAAGAAGTCGCACGATAGGGAGTCGCCTTGTCTGAAACCTCGTTTGGTCTCGAACGGCTCGGAGATGACCTTCCCGATCCTGACGAAACTTTCGGTGTTGCTCAAAGTCAGTTTACACAGCCGTATTAGTTTTTCGGGAATACCAAATTCAAACATCGCCGCATAAAGGCAGCTCCTCTTCGTGCTGTCGATAGCAGCTTTGAAATCGACGAAGAGGTGGAGAATCGACACCATTCCCCTTTCAGGGGTATTTTCTAAAATTTGGCGCATGGTGCCTTAAACGCGATGTTGAGGAGGCTAATCCCACGGTAGTTGGCGCAAGTTCTGGGGTCTCCTTTTTTGTGGATTGGGCAGAGCACACTTAAATTCCAATCGTTGGGCGTGCTTTCGTTCGACCATATTTTACAAAGAAGTTAATGCATGCTCCTATCAGTTCTTCGCCGCCGTTTTTGAATAGCTCGGCCGGCAATCCATCGGCCCCGGCACTTTGTTGTTTTTCAGACGGGTGATTGCTATTCGAACTTCTTCATGGTCAGGCAATGGCACGTTTGTTTCATCGTCACCGATTGGGGAATCGGGTTCGACATCTCCTGGTGTTATTCTTTACTGCCATTCAGCATGTTGGAGAAGTGTTCCCTTCATAATTTTAGAATGCTCTGGGCAACAACAGTCAGTAGATCACCTCTTGGGGTTCTATAAGAGTATGCTTGAAACCTTCTGTTAATCGCCGCTTCTTTTTTAGAATTTTCGAGAATTACCCCTGTTTGCCAGCTTTCCAGGAAGCTTGATGAATTTTTTCTCATGGAAGGCATCTTTGGTCACATCGTCATTCTCTTCCTTCGGGGCGTGGCCGCAATTCAGCGATATACTGAAAAACTTCGCTTTGATGCGGATTGTAACTAGGCATTCATCCACCGGGGTAAATGACAGTACTCGTCGACGCAGTCTCTCTTCCACCAAGAATCCCACACCGAATTTGCACTCCTTTATATGGCCACTGTACTAAATGCCGCAAGAACCTACCTGAGCGAGTCCTTGTCCCGGCCATCGCATTTCTTGCACGGCGGTGAAATCAGCCTTCACTTTAACGGAGACATCAACCAGCTGGGCATCGGCACCTTCCCAATTAAGGCGGGTCCCAAACCCAGCGCACAACCCTGTGGAGGTGATGTTTCGCCAAATTGGTTTAGGACCAGAAGCCGTGAGCAGCTTGATCCATTTGTAAAAGAATCTGGCCATTCCCAAGTGAATGGCAGTCAGAGAACTTTGAACTTCTACACATGACTCCATCCTCCAACATTATTTACATTATTTTTCTCATTTAACACAGAAAATGTTCTATTTCGCTTCAACTTGCAAATTCTTTGCTACAACAACAACACGACAGGTTCACATTTCAAAGCAACAACTGCAAGTCATTAATAGTTCACACAACAACAGCAACCGCCACACTAACAAGTGCGGATTATTCCAGCAGCGGCAGTAAAGCCAAAATTGTACCAAGAGTAGGGAATAGCAAGCCGGGTTTATATGCTACAAAAAGGACTAGGACATCGTTCAAGAGGGCAGTAGGACAGCCGACAGAAAGACTAAACGTTTTAGAGACTCCAGTGGAAGTGGAGGAGTACCAGAGAGTGATCATTGAACCGACCGTTTGGAGCGAGGAATGTCTTGAAGTAATTTGATCTCTATCTGAGTTCAGTGACGATAGTTCACTGTTCATTCACATTTGTTTAAAACATTAATTTAACATTTAATAAAATTATCGCTTCAATCAACCAAATTTCGTCACAGTTCAGCACCGTGCTAAATTTTAAACCGATCATTGCGCGACTAGATTTTACTTACATATGTTGACGATCGGCTGGTCTATTTGATCGAACAAGAAATGTCAATTCTTCGGTAGGAAAGACTGTGAATTGCTGATTTTTAGGACGATGTTGAAAAGAAAATTACCCTGATAATAATTAAAACGATAATGTTAAAAGAGAGAAAGGAGGATCTGAAAGAGTTACTTTGTCAGAAATATGGGCAAGACGCCTTGAGAGTTTTTGTTCTGCCTTTGTTTTTGGTTCTGACTTTTCGTCGCAACCAAAAGATATGTCTAGTTCGTTGGGATTAACTTAAGAATTGGAAGCAAATCTCGCTCGATATTTTCTTGTAAACTCCTTCAACAGTAGATGGATGCAGCTCAGGTGGCAAAGAATGGTGGAAGGACAATTGCTTCACACAACTCACCTCATTACAAAGATCTACGCGCGGTTGATCCTACCATATCGCACTACAGGCAAGGAATTATTGGAGAGCCGATCAGGATTCTCAAAGAAACCGTATGGCGTCCCAAACTTTTCGTCAAAAGCCGGCGGCCGAGTGAATGATACTGAGGAAAGAAAAATTTTATTAATCCCAACAAGAGTTTGAAAGGAGTAAAAAATATTGCAAAGTCATTTAAAGTTAAATCCATCCTTGGTCTTGTCGATATACATGACTAAAAGGTGTTTAATTAACGTGCTTGGAAAGACTGCTCCTTTTTACCTTTTTTCCGAACTTAAAATCTTTAATGGAATTATTGGGTTTTTCTTTTGAAGGACGTTGACGCAAAAATAGATTTGAAAAAAGGAATTCTTCATATAAGGGTGGTGAAGAGATGTCGCTTATTATGACTTTTAAAACGTAAACAAAATAGTGGCAGATGGGAATTCTCTTAATTTCCCGAGGAATACGAAAAATACTTCTTTTTTATTGGAAAAACATTCGAAAGTTTTTGCAAATCCAGATGAGTCTTTGCCATTTAGCACTTATGTGGTAGCCACCATACGGACAGTTGATAACGAACCGATTCATACCCTTACCCGATCGTCGCTTCAGAATTTATAAATCAGCAACTGTAAAACTTTACTACGAGAAGGAATAATTCGTTCTTCTCGATCACCATATAATAGTCTTATATGGGTTTTCGATAAAAAAGGAATGATTTAGAACGAGAGAAAGCAGATGCGGATGGCAGTTGATTTTAGGAAACTGAATGGCAAAAAAGGAGGATGGAGTCATGTGTAGAAGTTCACGCAAGTGAGGAAAGTTCTCTGATCGCCATTCACTTGGGAGTGGCCAAAAACGATTCTTTTACACATGGCTCAAGCAGCTCACTACTTCCGGTATATGACCAAGTATCCTCTGGGTAGCCTAAGAACACCCGTTCGAAGGCGAGCTAAAGTGAGAAGGCGAAACATTCCCTACAAGGGTTGTACGCTGGGTTTGGGACCCAGGATATCGCTGATTTGCGCCCACGCCTCGACGGAAGAGAAGGACGATGTGACCAAAGATGCCATTTATGAGTGCTTGGAGCGCACTTATGAAGGCTGCCAACGCCACGATGTCAAAATCGTGCTTGGCGACTTTAACGCCAGGGTGGGCAAAGAAGGTGTCTTTGGCACTAAGGTCGGTAAATTCGGCCTCCACGACGAAACATCCCCTAATGGGTTGAGGCTGATTGACTTCGCCGGGGCCCGAAATATGGTTATCTGTAGTACTAGATTCCAGCATAAGAAGATTCATCAAGCTACCTGGCTGTCTCCGGATCGAAAAACTTCCAACCAGATCGATCATGTTGTGATAGACGGAAGACACGTCTCCAGTGTTTTAGATGTGCGTGCGCTCCGAGGTCCTAACATCGACTCGGACCACTATCTTGTTGCAGCTAAGATTCGCACCCGCCTCTGTGCAGCACAAAACGCGCGCCACCAAACACAAGGAAGGTTCGACGTCGAGAAGCTGCAATCACAACAGACAGCCGAACGATTTTCTACTCGGCTTGCACTCCTGCTCTCTGAGAGCACTCGTCAACAACTCGGTATAAGGGAACTGTGGGACGGCATTTCAAACTCCTTACGAACAGCTGCAACCGAAACCATTGGTTTTCGGAAAGTGCAAAGGAACAGCTGGTACGACGAAGAGTGCCGTGTCGCAGCGGAAAGAAAACAGGCTGCCTACCTCGCAACGTTACGATCGACCACTACACGTGCGGAATGGGATAGATACCGAGAGTTGAAGAGGGAAGCGAGACGCATTTTGTAGACAGAAGAAGAAAGAGGCTGAAATGCGTGAGTACGAAGAGCTTGATAAGCTGGCCGACAGGGGTAATGCTCGAAAATTCTACGAAAAAATGCGGCGGCTTACGGAAGGTTTCAAGACCGGAGCGTATTCCTGTAGAACCCCCAAAGGTGATCTAGTCACTGATTCCCAGATCATACTTAAATTAAGGAGGGAACACTTCTCCAGCCTGCTGAATGGCAGTGAACGCACAACACCAGAAGAAGGAGAACCCGATTCCCCAATCGATGACGATGGAGCAGACGTTCCATTACCCGACCATGAAGAAGTTCGAATAGCAATTGCCCGCCTGAAGAACAACAAAGCGGCAGGGGCCGACATTGCCGGCCGAGCTATTCACACACGGCGGCGAAGAACTGATAAGGTGCATGCACCAGCTTCTTTGTAAAATATGGTCGGACGAAAGCATGCCCAACGATTGGAATTTAAGTGTTGCTATGCCCAATCCATAAAAAAGGAGATCCCACAATCTGCGCCAACTACCGTGGGATTAGCCTCCTTAACATCGCATATAAGGTTCTATCGAGCGTATTGTGTGAAAGATTAAAGCCCACCGTCAACAAACTGATTGGATCTTATCAGTGTGGCTTTAGACCTGGCAAATCAACAACCGACCAGATATTCATCATGCGCCAAATCTTGGAAAAGACCCGTGAAAGGAGAATCGACACACACCACCTCTTCGTCGATTTCAAAGCTGCTTTCGACAGCACGAAAAGGAGCTGCCTTTATGCCGCGATGTCTGAATTTGGTATCCCCGCAAAGCTAATACGGCTGTGTAAACTGACGTTGAGCAACACGAAAAGCTCCGTCAGGATCGGGAAGGACCTCTCCGAGCCGTTCGATACCAGACAAGGCGATTCCCTATCGTGCGACTTTTTCAACCTGCTTCTGGAGAAAATGGTTCGAGCTGCAGAGCTAAATAGAGAAGGTACCATCTTCTATAAGACTGTACAGCTGCTGGCGTATGCCGATTATATTGATATCATCGGCCTCAACACCCGCGCCGTTAGTTCTGCTTTCTCCAGGCTGGACAAGGAAGCACAGAAAATGGGTCTGGCAGTGACCGAGGGCAAAATGAAATATCTCCTGTCATCAAACAAACAGTCGTTGCACTCGCTACTTGGCTCTCACGTCACTGTTGACAGTCATAACTTTGAAGTTGTAGATAATTTCGTCTATCTTGGAACCAGCGTAAACACCACCAACAATGTCAGCCTGGAAATCCAACGCAGGATTGCTCTTGCCAACAGGTGTTACTTCGGACTGAGTAGGCAATTGAGAAGCAAAGTCCTCTCTCGACAAACAAAAACCAAACTCTATAAGTCACTCATAATTCCCGTCCTGCTGTGTGGTGCAGAGTCTTGGACAATGTCAACAACGGATGAGTCTGACGATGAGCTGTACGAGATATACGACGACATCGACATAGTTCAGCGAATTAAAAGACAGCGGCTACGCTGGCTAGGTCATGTTGTCCGGATGGACGAAAACACTCCAGCTCTGAAAATATTCGACGCCGCGGGGGAAGCAGAGGAAGAGAAAGACCTCCAGTCCGTTGGAAGGACCAAGTGGAGAAGGACCTGGCTTCGCTTGAAATATCCAATTGGCGCCACGTAGCGAAAAGAAGAAACGACTGGCGCGCTGTTGTTAACTCGGCTATAATCGCTTAAGCGGTTTCTACGCCAATTAAGAAGAAGAAGAAGAATGGCAAAAAAGTCTTTGAGAGATATCTTATTCCAGATACTTCGGTCATTCTAACTAATATGGGGAAATCGGCATTTTTCACTACACTCGACTTAAACTCCGGGTTCAACCAAATTAAGTTGGCGGAGAAAGACAGGGAAAAGACTGAGTTCTTGGTAGACAATGGGAAGTATGAATTTGGTAAACTTCTTTTAAGACTAAAAGTGCATCTACAATTTTACAAAGGGCAATTCATGATGTTCTTAAAGTTGAAATAGGAAAATGCTGTAATGACTACATCGATGATGTAACTATATTCTTAAGCAATGAGGAGGATCATTGAAGAGACATCTAAAATATAGTAACAAAACCTTACCAAGCTAGCATGCAAGTTTCGATGCAAAAATCAAAAGTACTATGGGAGCAAATGTAATTCGAAGGAAGGAATAAAAACATGTCTTGATAAAGTCAATGACATTCTGATTAATAGAACCCCTAGCACTCCTCGTGGTTTACGATCATTTTTGGGGTTGTCTAGTTACTATAGGAAGTTGATTAAAGATACTTAAGGATAAATAATGATCATGTGAGAACCAATCAATCAAAAAATATTAGAATTGAGTTGGAGAACTACGCGTTGATAATTTTCGGAAAGGTTAAAAGAATTTTATTCTCTGAGCATATACTTTTGCTATATCCTAAACATAATAAACAAATTTATTAAGCACACGTATTGGTGCGGTACTATCCCAAGACAATAGGCCAATAACCATGATTTCCAGAACGTTATGGACAGCCGAAGAGAATTATGCTATCATTGAAAGAGATATTTTAGCGATAGTGTGGGCACTTCAGAAGCTGCGTAGGGAGTAAAACAGCTGAATAGTTTCACCGACCATCAGCGTTTCACCTTTGCTGCCTCGGATAAGATAATCTTATTGCCAATGCAATGCTGCTCCTTCTTCTTCGTCTACAACAGAGATGGGCAAATGAAATGTATCGATGTATTGGTAACCGCGAGCGTAAAGTGGCTACCATGGGACAAAGAACATTTGCAGTCAGTTGATTAACAAACAACAGCGAAGCAACATCGTGCGCCGCTTGATTGTTTTATGATACTATTTATGCACGTAC
Organism: Bactrocera neohumeralis; assembly: GCF_024586455.1. Lineage (NCBI taxonomy): Eukaryota > Metazoa > Arthropoda > Insecta > Diptera > Tephritidae > Bactrocera > Bactrocera neohumeralis. The sequence continues at coordinate 19,689,533 of NW_026089624.1, forward strand.
CTATATGTGTTTGTTCAAAATGAATGACAAATATTGCTTTATGATTTCCGATGCCGAGGCAAGCCTTATTTTTAAGCATGATTTCTCGAGAACTTCACAATTTCAACTTTATCTTAAAATTTCCGCTAACTTGTAACTTGGTAGTAAAAGTAGTCAACTCCCAATTTACCCCACCAAAGCTATCTGAAATTATAACATTTTATTTATGTTATACATTTCAAATGGGGCAAAAATATACTAGGGCATAAAAAAACATCAACATACCGACTACCTATGTTACCTCGTTGCTGTCTGCAGCGCAACTGGCAGGAAAATCAATTCATTATCCCATAGTGCCAAACTGTTTTTTTCGCTCTCAATAGCGACTGAAATAAGAGCGTAAGAATACGTGTGCTAAGAGTAACTGCTCATGTGAGTCAAAACCCCCATGTATGGTTTAAGCAATGCGCACAGGGCATGGCAGTAGCAAGGCACACCTGTGGGTTAAAGAACTTGAAAAATTAGACGTGGAGCCCCATTCTTTAAAAGCTCAAAAAAAACAAATTCGCTTAAACGCCGACAATTACGTGCCGAATGTAGAGCAAGTTCGCCTCCACGTGGTGCCACGTGGTGCATCGTGGGTAAAGCTAATAAACTTGTGGTCATTGAAAACAATTTTAAATTCCATTCGATTCTCTCACTTTGCAGTATACAAATTAGGAATTGAGGTGTTTCGGTAGAAACCATTCTGCAGGCGCCTGCTCCAAGCGGAGCTGCTTAGAAGGAACATCAAGGACTTTCCTTAACTATGTTGACAACATAAAACAATACGCCGACCAGACTTCCTATGTAACAAATTGTAGACATGCACTGATCGCCATTCCTAGTGCAGTCATTAACACCTTTACAGACACCCTCTTATTGAATGGCGTACTTGGAATCAAACCAACTACCATTGCAGACGACGAGCTCGAGTTGCCCTACACATCTGACAACCCCTCCACCTATGGTCCGACCCCGTCGAAACAGTTCGTTCCCTGGGCATACCGTTGGATGACCACGATGACAACTTTTCTTAACCTTACCACCCTAACGGGGACTACATAACCGTTGCAACACAACTTACCTGAACCTTACCACCCAAGCGGGAATTAGATAGCCCTTACAACAAGAGTCTATCCTAGTGAATGCCGTCCTCAGAGTTAAACCACCATCCTTAGCAGAGGAAAAGCTCGACTAGCCCCGAGAATTTACAGTGAACATTGTTCTCAATACTGTAACAGGTTAAACTTCCAAATTTCTAGAAATGATTCAGACATACCAAATACATGGCACACCCAAAGGGCGTTAGATATAAAAATACAATAACGGCAACATTATATAGAACCCCATATTCAAATAGTAAATTATATTGTCTACTTAATTAATTAAAAAACGATACTTTAATTATTTTATTAAATGTAATGTGTATATAGACATAATTCGAGTTTAGACAGCTTCTTTAGCTAAGCGTTCCGCTTTTTGCACGACCTCTTCGATTGGTCCAACCATATAAAAAGCGACTTCAGGAAGATGGTCGTACTCACCTGACAAAATTTGATTGAATCCCTTGATAGTTTCTTCCAATGGGACTAGTTTTCCAGCGTGACCAGTGAACACTTCAGCGACCTGGAATGGTTGAGACAGGAAACGTTGAATCTTGCGTGCGCGAGCAACTGTAAGTTTATCTTCTTCAGACAACTCGTCCATTCCCAAAATAGCAATAATATCCTGCAGGGATTTGTAATCCTGCAAAATTTTCTGGACACCACGAGCTACGTTATAATGTTCTTGACCAATGATGTTGGGATCCATGATACGGGATGTGGAATCCAAGGGATCCACAGCGGGATAAATGCCCAATTCTGCAATGGCACGCGATAATACAGTTGTAGCATCCAAATGAGCAAATGTTGTTGCTGGAGCAGGATCAGTCAAATCATCAGCTGGCACATAAATGGCCTGCACTGAGGTAATGGAACCTTTCTTCGTAGTTGTAATACGTTCCTGCATAGAACCCATATCAGTGGCTAGTGTTGGTTGGTAACCCACAGCAGATGGAATACGACCCAACAAGGCAGACACTTCTGAACCAGCTTGGGTGAAGCGGAAAATGTTGTCAATGAAAAGCAGCACATCTTGTCCTTCCTGATCACGAAAGTACTCGGCAACAGTCAATCCAGTTAATGCAACGCGGGCACGAGCACCTGGGGGTTCGTTCATTTGGCCGTACACCAAAGCGACCTTCGATGTCTTATCCTTCAACGAAATTACACCAGATTCAATCATTTCATTATACAAATCATTTCCTTCGCGAGTGCGTTCGCCTACTCCGGCAAACACAGAATAACCACCATGAGCCTTTGCCACATTATTAATAAGTTCCATAATCAATACGGTTTTACCGACACCGGCGCCACCGAACAATCCAATCTTACCACCCTTGGCATAAGGGGCTAACAAATCGACCACTTTAATTCCAGTTACCAGAATTTCTTGTTCGACCGACATGTCCACGAATTCTGGAGCTTCAGCGTGAATAGGGGCGGTCTTATTGGTTGGGACGGGACCACGTTCATCAATTGGTTCACCTAAACCAAAAATGATATTAATTTCATTATCAAGCAAATATACCTACCTTTAACGTACCAATAACATTGATGATACGGCCCAAAGTTTCAGCACCTACCGGGATACGAATTGGGTAACCAGTATCTAGGACCTTTTGCCCTCGTACCAGACCTTCCGTACCATCCATAGCAATCGTGCGGACTGTGTTTTCTCCCAAATGTTGAGCGACTTCCAGCACCAGACGTGGAGCACGATTTTCCACTTCCAAAGCATTTAAGATTGGAGGCAAGTCATCGTCAAACTGAACATCAACAACGGCACCAATTACAGCTACAATCTAATGTATTATGTAATAAACATTAACATCTACATATTGAATTATACAATCTCAAAAGCAAACATACTTTGCCAATGGCCCCAGCCGCTACTTGTCTTGCGGCTTTTGATGCAGCACCACGAGCTTAAATATGCAGATAATATATTATTTATCATGTTTATACTCGTTAAAAAAAAAGACCGAACTTAACAGCACATTTATTCAAAACCGACATACAAGTATTGCTCTCATTATGTAATGAATAACAATTTTTCAAGTGTCGACATAATGTTCTGTATAGTTAACTTGTTTTAAATCGCATATAATTCTTAAATAATTCCCTAATAAACTACTCACTGGTTTTACATAAATACGGTAACAGATTTTTATCGGATTTTGTAACAGCCCTTATAGCGAACATTTTGCCTGTAACTTTATGTTCTATTAATTTAATTAAAATTGAATATTGACCGTTCTACTGACAGCACCTCTTGGAGTTATACAAGGCGAATTCATTCATGATTTGCTACGGAGCAAAGTTGCCATCTCGATATATGCGTTCGCAAGGAGGTACCTTATTAGAAAAAATTTCAATTACATATTTTTATGCCATACAGCTATAAATTTTAAGATAAATGTTCAGCAGAGCGTCTTTTCCGAAAACGGGCACCAATTTTCAAGGGAAACGTCTTAAAATACTCGTTTTTAATTCTACTTTACGAATATGTATGGCGCGTGCCTTTAAAAACAATATTTTCTGCTTTAGTAAAAAAACATCGCATTTCCCGAAATGAAATATTCACTTAACACTTAACACGTCTTTAGATATTAAAAATATATATTCTATCAATTATATACACGTAATTATTGATGCTGTTTAGTAAATTAACAAGAGAAATTGGTTTTTATGTTATTTTTATAAAAATATGAAAAACTTCACGATCACTTCACTTCAACAAAAATGGCAAGGTATGTTTGAAATTATGGCATCACTGCTGTAAATTCGAATGGGTTCATGAAGTGATCGTTTTCGAATTATCGATACTCTCGATATTCGAGACTGAACGAGAATTGATAATAATGAGAAATACATAATAGAAAAATTTATAATTCATTGTTATTTCAGAAAGAAGAAGAAGTTGGACACAGAAGAATTATGAACGCCGGGGTTAAATGAACGCCGGGTAATAATGAATTATAAATTTTTCTATTATGTATTTCTCATTTTTTCCAATTCTCTTTCAGACCCGAATATTGAGAATATCGATATTTTAATTTCTTATGTTTTCAATTATTATTATTTTCCAGTTGTATTTTCTCATTTTCAGACTCGAAATATCGAGG
>NW_026089624.1:19693881-19747474 GCF_024586455.1 Bactrocera neohumeralis
AAAAAAATTTTGTAGTGGGTTTGGGGAGGATAAATGATAGGATTAAAAGGTGTGAGAGTTATATGAACAGAAAGATTAAATGTTGGACGCGTGAGTTAACTCAGAAGAGGAGGACTCTCAGGCGATAAGTTGTTATTCCAGCTTAGTAAAATTTGGTTGTGTGATGATGGAATACAAAGATATGGTACTTTTAAAGTTAAGGGAAGAGGATTGAGGAGTTTTGTTATTGTGAAAAAGGAACGATCCCCAGGTCTATAGACCCTATTTTTCGAGGTCGTACGAGCAGTGGAGAGAGTGTGGTTCCCGTAAGTGCCTTTCTTTTCTGTCCTCCGTTAGATGATGTGGAGTTAGGGTACGCCTTTGGCCTGGTTAGTCAAAACGGTCCCCAGGTTTTGATGTATGGAACGATGAGTTGTGCAAAAACTGAGGAAGTTCGTTCCGAATACCTGAGCTACTTCTATAGTAATAAGTGCTTTTGGGGAGGGATATTTTCCATGAGTGGAAAGCTAGGCTGTCCTCTCCTGAAGTCCCCTGATAAGATCAGGAGCGATCCTTGTTCTTATCGTAGCAATAGTCTCCTTCCTGTACTTGAAAAAAAAGAGTTATGTGGTCGGATAGGCAGTCAAGGTTTAAGGAAGGTTTTTCGTCTTGCGGGATACTGTTAGTATGGGAATGTCAAATAATATAATACAGCATATTTGTTGGATTTCAAGAGGGCGTTTGGAAATCGTTCTTTGCGGAGCCACTTTTGGACAGAAAAGCCTCTTGCCGGCATGATTGAAAGAGTGAGAACGGAGTGATTCGTGACCAATTGCAGGGGAATCTCTTGACGGACTCTTCAGTTTGCAACTCGAACCGCTTTGTAGGAGGTGTGTGGCCTGGACGATCTTCTTCTTTATGATTGAAGGTCATTCGTGATCTGAGTTAGAACGAGGAGAGGACAATTTTTAGAAATTGTAATACTTTGAGTGTACCCACACCCACATATATATCGCAGGAGAAAACGGTGGCAGTGCTGTAAGGGCAGTTTGTCACTGGTTCGTTCACCGATTGTCCGTGTGAATGGGGTCAGCATCAGATACAGTGACGTTGGTCAAATTTCTGGTGCTGAACGTGATGAAATGATGTTTTTTATTCCACCTTGGTGAGAATGAAGGAGGACTTGTATTGAGTTCTCGGGCGTCGTGCTGTTTGCATAATGGATTGTGATACATCGTGGCTTGTTTGTAGCTTGTGCCATTTATTGAGCTACTACGGTGGGGAGAGAGTTGCGGTGGTCTCGGTCACCGAAACTCCTCCTTTGCGCAACGTTGTATGATGTCAGTTCGTATGTCGCACCGTATCAACGGGATGTTATGCAGGTTTTGTTAAGGCACTCCTTTGACCTGGATTGTCTTACAGCGCGCTGTTGCCATTCAGGTTAAAAGAGCTTGAGGGTGTCATTGTTATGGAATGATTGATTTCCGGGACGCGAGGAGAGGGAGGGGCATCTAGGGAGCAGGGAGGCTTCAGATGATAGGGTCAGGTGAAGGTGGCAAGAACGTTTGGACAATAGTCCTAACGGCTGACCTACGAGTACACCGGAACGTTGGGTTTGTTGAGGCTAATCCAAACTTCAGATTTTGTCTTCGTCAGGGTTTTCTGCTCAACGGGCACGGGCCTCTGAATGCATTATAAGTAGAGGATAGGGGTGCTTATATTAGCAGAATGCCCGATGGATTGAGCTAGATAGATGACGATTAGATGCTAGTGATGCGATCTCCACTAGTCGGAATACCAAATAGTTAGGGTCGTTTGCGTGTGAGTTGTTTAAGCGGCGACCTGCCTTTAGCTGGGAGTTAGGGTTAGATTTTTGTATGAGTGGTGTGTGCATGGGGTCCGACCCCTGGCAACCAGTCCAGAGATGTATGGAAACTCAACTTCTGCTTCTAATTGGCGTAGACACCGCTTACGCGATTATAGCCGAGTTAACAACAGCGCGCCAGCGTCGTTGAAAGTCTTACTCTTCCTCTGCTTCCCACGGCTGGTACGGCGTCAAATACTTTCAGAGCTGGAGTGTTTTCGTCCATTCGGGCAACATGACCTAGCCAGCGGAGCCTGTCTTTTAATTCGCTGGAACTATGTCAATGTCGTCATATATCTCTCATCCAACTCATCGTTCCATCGGGAATACGACATTCGCCGTGGCCAACGCGCAAGGGACCGTAAATCTTTCGCAGAACGTTTCACATCAGTTGTTGTCATCGTCCAATTCCCTGCACCGTATAGCAGAACGGGAATTATAAGTGACTTATAGAGTTTGGTTTTAGTTCGTCGAGAGAGGACTTTATCTTTCAATTGCATACTCAGTCCGAAGTAGCACCTGTAGGCAAGAGTTATCCTGCGTTGGATTCCTAGGCTGACATTGTTGTTCCCAAATATACGAAACTATCTACAACTTCAAAGTTATGACTGTCAACAGTAACGAGGTGGTTGCGCGTGCAGGGTCGCCGCGTAACGTAGGCGGTGTCGAGGGAGGGAGCGGGTGTTGTGGTGGGAGTGCCTTTAGTGGCCACCACCGTGAAAGCGGCTGCGCGTACGGGTCGTCGCAACGAGGGTCGTCGTGGGCGTAATCCGAGGTACGGTAGAGGTCGCGAAGAGGAGCTGCGAAAGTTGTCACTCGTGTCGCGAGTGGCAACAAAGAGGGAACGCGGCCCATCCAGTCAGCCATGTGGCGGCTTTACAAAGCGTATAACTGGGGAGCTCAATGAGCTGGTCTTTGAGGCCAAGGGCTTGAGAGGAGACCACAGTTGGGCGTCCTGCCGAAAATGCCCATCTTCGCGGTCAGGTGGCGTTTGCGACGCCGAGCAGGTCAATGCGCCGGCTCCGTCGGCACGAGCCTCCGCCTCCTGCACCCAGTACTGGATGCGATCACACCGGTGACGCCGAAGCCTGTGGAGACCTGGTCGGTCGTGGTGAGGAGTAAGGCCTGCAACTCTCTAAGGAGTGTTATAAAGAAGGTGGTCAAACTTGGTGTGAGGGTCCATGACCTTAGACCGATGGGGTGGTGGGGCGGTTATTCGCACTCCTCTATTCTTGAGAGGAGAAAGTTGCGAATAACAAGAAATTCGGGGAGGTGGGGTTGGACGTCTCTGTCCAACCGGAAGTTGGGTCGTCGGGTTGTGGTCCAGGGCCTTACGGCGATCCCCATGAGAAATTCATGGAGGATCTGCTTGAAACCTCTCAAGGACTTCAGCCCGGCAGCCCTGAGGACTGACGTGAGGATGGTCAGTCGCCCCTGGAACCGCTGACGGTAGAGTCGTCCTGGAGGGTACGGACAAGATGTCCGCCCTCTTGGAGAAAGGTGGCTGCTTTACATAAGTGGTTTTACTTCTGCGATTGACAGCCCCGTCGCTGGCTGCTTCCGGTGTATGGGTTTTGACCTAGAGTGGCTGAGTGTAGGGCCAAAGCAGATGTCTGTCGGAGGTGAGGCCAAGAAGAATGCTCCTCATTGTCGCAACTGTGAGTTTAAGGTAGACCAGCTGGGCATCTGATGATGTCAGCTGCCTGCCCTATATATTGTGGCCTTGTTGAGCGCGCCCTCGCCAGACACTGATGGGTGGGGATCATCCAGCTGTCAGGGCTCTTATGCCGTGATGTGAGTTGGGGGGTTGTATGGTAGAGGATGGGTGCAGTATTGCAGCCCTACGCCACCAATGGTGTGGTTCGGGGGTCTTCCTGGGAGGTTTAAATCAAATTATGGTTACCCCTCGATCCCCTCCCTCTCCTTATGAGAGTCCATTGCGGCGATGGCGTACCTCTGGTACTGACTGGAACCAATATGGACTCTCGGTTGGGGAAGCGGTATCTTGTATACCGCTTAGTGAGTTTGAGGAGTTGGGGGTGGACGAGCAAATTGCTCGTCTCTATGAGGTAGTCTGGGGGGTGAATGATAGGGTTTTTCGTAGGTATGACTGTTCTAAGGTTAGTAAAATCAAGTGGTGGACGCGTGAGCTGACCTTGAAGAGGAGGACTGTCAGGCGATTGAGGCGAAAGTTTCAACGCGCCCGACGGTCCAATTCTGATAGGCTGTCCCAGCTTAGGTATGAATTTAGTTGTGCGGATAGGGAATACAAGGAGATGCTGGTGAAAAGCAAAGAGGAAGAGTGGAGGAGCTTTGTGGGAGAGAATAGGAACGACCCCTGGGGTCAGGTCTATAGGATCTGCCGGGGTCGTAGGAGGGAAGATATCACCTCTCTTCGCGTCGGTGACACTCTGTTGTCGTCGTGGAGAGAGTGTGCGGGGGTTCTGTTAGGTGCGTTCTTTCCTAGGTCGGAGGTGCAGGTACCTCAAGCACAAGAGGTGCCTGTCCCTCCATTAGATGATGGGGAGTTGGGGTACGCCTTTGGCCTGGTTAGGTCTAAACGGTCCCCAGGTTTTGATGGTTTGAACGGTGAGATGTGTAAAAGCTTATGGAAGTTCATTCCGGAATACCTGGAGGCCATTTATGATAAGTGCGTCTGGGAGGGATATTTTCCACGCGAGTGGAAAAGTGCTAGGGTTGTTCCTCTCCTGAAGTCCCCTGATAAGGTCAGGAGCGATCCTCGATCTTATCGGGGCATCAGTCTCCTTCCAGTACTTGGAAAAGTGCTGGAAAGAGTCATGGTGGAACGGCTTCAGGAGCTAACGCGGGGTATGTGGTCGGATAGGCAGTTTGGGTTCAGGAAAGGACGCAGTATAGAGGATGCGTGGTTCTTAGTTCAGAATGTTGTTAGGGAGAATGTCAACAAATATGTCCTTGGCATATTTGTTGACTTCAAGGGGGCGTTCGATTACCTAAGCTGGGATCGAGTGGTGCAACGGCTGGAGGAGCTTGGCTGTCCGGAAATTACTCTTTGGCGGAGTTACTTTTCGGACAGAAAGGCCTCTCTTGTCGGCATGAATGGGAGTGTGGAGATCGGAGTTGTTCGAGGCTGCCCGCAGGGTTCCATCTGTGGTCCATATATTTGGAACCTTATGATGGACACTCTGCTTGGGCAGCTCGAGCCACTCTGTAAATGTTGTGCGTATGCGGACGACCTTCTTCTTATGGTTGAAGGTCGCTCGAGAGCGGAGTTAGAACGGGCGGGAGGAGATCTCTTAGAGATCGTTAATTCTTGGGGGTTAGGTGTGGGGGTCGACATATCGATGGACAAAACGGTGGCAATGCTGCTGAAAGGTAGATTGTCATCGGGTCGTCCACCGATTGTCCGTGTGAATGGGGTCAGCATCAGATACGTGACGCAAGTCAAATATCTGGGACTGACCATGAGTGAAAGGATGTGTTTTACTCCACACTTGGCGATAGTGAAGGAGCGACTGCAGGCAACTGTAGGCAAAATACGACGGATTTTGAGGAGCGATTGGGGTCTCGGACGTCGTGCTGTCCGCACCATATATCGTGGCTTGTTTGTGGCCTGTGCCACTTATGGAGCCCCTGTATGGTGGGAGACAGCCACGACTGTCTGGGGTTCTCAAAAACTCCTCTCAATCCAGCGTTGCATGATGCTTGCATGTTTGCCTGTATGTCGCACCGTCTCAACGGATGCGATGCAGGTTTTGTTAGGTGCACCCCCTCTTGACCTGATTGTCATACAGCGTGCTGTTGCATTCAGGTTAAGAAGGGGCTTGAGTGTGTCATTGCTGCGGAATGACTGGATTTCCGACGATGATGTGGAGAGGGAGGGATATCTAGGGAGCAAGAGGCTCCTAGATGATAGGGTTAGGTGTAGGTGGCAAGAACGTTGGGACAATAGTCCTAACGGCCGAGTGACGTACGAGTACATTCGGGACGTGGGGTTCGTTGTGGATAACCCAGACTTCAGATTCTGTCTGAGTCTGGGTTTCCTTCTTACGGGGCATGGGCCTCTGAATGCATTTTTGCATCAGAGGCACCTTTCGGATACGTCGGGGTGTTTTTGTGGGGCAGTTTTAGAAAACTGGTCGCATTTAATTGCGGAGTGCCCGATGTACTCGGACATTAGGGATCTGGGTGGTATGGGGATTAGCTGGACTGATGGACGATTAGATGTTAGTGGTGTGATCTCCACTAGTCGGAATACCGAACAGCTAGGGTCGTATGCGCGTGAATTATTTAAGCGGCGAAGGCGGTTAGCTGGAAATTAGGGCTTTAGTTTCTGTATGATTGGTGTGTATGGGGTCCAACCCCTGGCCACCAGTCCAGAGCCGTATGGAAGCTCAACTGGTAGTAGTTTCGGCTACGAGGTCTGACCGGAGACTTAATTCTGGTACCACGGGGAGCAGGAGCCCTTGGAGTTCGCTCCAACCTGCTCGTGCGGACTGGCCCCTCGGGGAGTATCGTGGTGGTTGTGGTTAAAACCCAAATCGCGGGAAGAACTGACTTTGTCAGTTGAATGTGGAGTTGCATTGCAACCGGGTGCCGGACCCAAAGCACGGCAGAGGTTTTAGATGGGCCTCGAACCCTACCAAGGTGGTTAGTGTGTCCATTCCACACTGCCAATTGGTACTGAAAATGCTTTGCATTCTCAGGGCGCTGATCAACGCATTGATTTGATCCGCTGTGCTTTTGAGCGCCGTGGAGTAAGGCTGTCGTCAGCAGGTGCCCACGTAAAACACTCCGGACGTTGTCAACAGTAACGTGAGTGCAAACTCTCGAGTGCGACGACTGTTTGTTTGATGACAGGAGATATTTCGTCTTACCCTCGTTCACTGCCAGACCTATTTGCTTTGCTTCCTCGTCCAGTCTGGAGAAAGCAGAACTAACGGCGCGGGTGTTGAGGCCGATGATATCAATATCATCGGCATACGCCAGCAGCTGTACACTCTTATAGAAGATGGTACCTTCTCTATTTAGTTCTGCGGCTCGAACTATTTTCTCCAGAAGCAGGTTGAAGAAGTCGCACGATAGGGAGTCGCCTTGTCTGAAACCTCGTTTGGTATCGAACAGCTCGGAGAGGTCCTTACCGATCCTGACGGAGCTTTTCGTGTTGCTCAACGTCAGTTTACACAGCCGTATGAGTTTTGAGGGAATACCAAATTCAGACACCGCGGCATAAAGGCAGCTCCTTTTCGTGCTGTCGAAAGCAGCTTTGAAATCGACGAAGAGGTGGTGTGTGTCGATTCTCCTTTCACGGGTCTTTTCCAAGATTTGGCGTATGGTGAATATCTGGTCGGTTGTTGATTTTCCAGGTCTAAAGCCACACTGATAAGGTCCAATCAGTTTGTTGACGGTGGGCATTAATCTTTCACACAATACGCTCGATAGAACCTTATATGCGATGTTGAGGAGGCTAATCCCACCGTAGTTGGCGCAGATTGTGGGATTGGGCATAGCACACTTAAATTCCAATCATTGGGCATGCTTTCGTCCGACCATATTTTACAAAGAAGCTGATGCATGCTCCTTATCAGTTCTTCGTCGCCGAGTTCCTCGAGCGTTCGGTTGAATCTCTCTACCATCCGTGTCTTTTGGATGCCCAATAATGTACAGACTTCTTGGAAAATGGAAGATTCGAAATTCCTGCCTTGATCTGAGTGTAATTCGACGGGCACTCCGAACCTCGTTATCCAATTTTCTACAAACGCTTCGGCTACTGTCTTCGCTTCTTGGTTTGGTAAGGCATACACTTCTGGCCATTTACTGAAATAGTTCATGACAACCAGTAGATATATGTTTCCGGCCGTACTAGTTGGGAACGGACCTGCAACATCCATTGCGACTCGTTCAAATTGTGATCCCACGTTGTACTGTTGCAGCCTACCGCGACTTTTGACTTTAGGACCTTTAGCTGCCATGCACTTTACACAATTAGTTACCCATTCTGCTAATGAATCTCGACAACCAATCCAGTAGAACCGTTGTTTAATCTTCTCTATAGTCTTTGTAACTCCAAGGTGCCCTCCACTAGGTCCATCGTGATATTCTTTCAATACTTTCGGGATCATGGACTTCGGTACTATGATCAGCAGACGAGACTGTTTGCCATCTTCGCTTTCCCAGGTACGATGAAGGTATCCACTAACGAGGTTTATGCTGTTACATTGGGTCCAATATGCTTTTGCAGTTGGACTCTCGCTACTTATTTGTTCCTTTGGTGGTCGTACTCCATTTTCTTTGGCTATTATCAGCTTTGCAAGATCAGGGTCCTCCAGCTGATTGGTTCTGATGCGGTGAGGAGTCCAATCATCTTCAGGTTCTATATTCAGCAATCGCACGTCGATTATACCTTCTTTTCTTTCTGATTTGGAGCAATTTTTGCATTCCAGTGGACAAGGGCGACGTGATAATGCATCCGCATTTTTATGGTGAATCCCCTTCGGTGTTCTGTTTCGAAGTCGTAATTCTGTAATCTTTCGATCCATCGTGCAATTTGGCCTTCCGGATTCTTAAACTGTAATAACCATTTTAATGCTGCATGATCAGTCCTTAGCAAGAATCGTTGCCCATACAAATACTTGTGGAAATGCTGCTGGTACAGCTGGTAGTTCTTTTCGCGTCACACAGTAGTTTTTCTCTGGTTTCCCGAGCACTCTGCTGTAATACCCAATTACTCTTTCTTGCCCGTCGATGAGCTGAGACAGGACACCTCCAATTCCATAAGCGCTCGCATCTGTATCCAGGATGAATTTCTTTCCAGGTATTGGATAAGCTAACATCGGCGCCGTACAAAGTAGTTCTTTAAGCTGTTCAAACGCTTTTTCTTGTCCCAACTGCCATACAAACGGGCGATTCTTCTTTGTTAAATCATGTAAACTTCTAGCCACGTTCGCAAATCAAGGTACAAAACGGCGGTAATACGTGCATAAGCCGAGGAAGCTGCGGAGTTCATGTATGTTGGTGGGTCGAGGCCAATCTTTAACTGCTTTTATTTTTCCCTCCTCGGTGTGAATCCCCTCAGTTGATACTTTATGTCCGAGATATGAGACCTGCTCTTCAATAATGAACACTTTTTGGGATTCAAGAGTAATCCGGCTGATGCTATTCGCTGAAAGACTTCCTCTAGATTTTTCAGATGATCATCAAAACTTTTTCCCATTATGATAATGTCATCAAGATACACCAAACATGTCTTCCAGTTGAGTCCTTTTAACGCATGTTCCATCAGTCGCTCGAACGTTGCTGGCGCATTACATAACCCAAATGGCATCACAGAGAATTCCCATAATCCGTCGCCCATACTGAAAGCGGTCTTTTCACGGTCACATTCATCACAATCACGGTAGAGGATAACTGTCTTTCTTTGTGACATCATTCAACTTCCTATAATCTACGCAGAAACGGGTGCTACCATCTTTCTTTTTAACTAAGACGATAGGTGAGCTCCATGGACTTATTGAAGGTTCAATTACACCGTTTTTGTGCATGTCTTCAATAATTTTGTTAGCATTCTCACGTTTTGCTAGTGGAACCCTACGCGGAGCTTGTCGGATTGGTTTAGCGTCTCCGGTATTTATGTGATGTTTGACAATGCCGGTTCTTCCTGTGTTGTTTCCTTCGTTTGCAAATATGGATGCGTATTTTTCTAACAGTTTTTCTGCTTTTAATTTTTCATTTCCATGCACCTCGTTCAGCAAATTGTTTAGGAGTGCAGGACTTATCTGCTGTGGCTCAATAGTAGGCTTCTGTTGTGACGGCTCGCATCGTGCTATTGCACTTATATTCTGGTACTGTCCAATTACTGCTCCTTTCTTCAGACTTATAGGCGTGTTGAATTCATTCACTACTCTGACCGGAATGGTAGCGTCTTCTCTAGTTTTTACAAGTGTTCTTCCTTCCAATATGGGTGTATCTATTTTTGTTGGTTCCACAATCCATAATTCCTCAGTCCCACCTCCTCCATTCACTTTAGCCCATACAATCGCCTCAGATTTTGGTGGAATACTCTGATTATCATCAACAATCACCCTCTTACTTTCAACGTTGGTCACATATCCGGTGTTTATACGCATCTCCATTTTCTGGCAAAACAGCATTTGCTTGTTTAAGTCCAAAGTAACCCCGTGATCAATCATGAAATGATGAAGGTGTGATTAACTACCAGGGTACCAATCATCACTTCGCAAAACACTTTTCCCGCAACAGCTGCTTCCTCCCCGGTGGCCGTTCGAAGCTTGCAACCGACTAATGGTTCAACCGTTCCTCTTACCACATCCGGTCGGATAATTGAATGTGTGGCACCAGCATCCAAAGTAAGCGTTGACAGTCGTCCATTTACGATTCCGTTTATAGTAAGATTGTTGACATGGCGACGTATTTGTGATATCGAGATGGCGGGGCAAATAGTTGTGGGAACCAGTTCACGCCCCTTTGAACTGTTCCGTTTTAGTTTAGCGACTTGTGAGAAGTGGATACTCTGTCCTCGTTATCTGTTGGTTGTTTCCATTTTGATGGGTTTACTTTTATATTGCAGTTTCGGGCAAAGTGACCCGCTTTTCACAGTTGAAACGTCTGCCTGTTGTATTTACTCGCGGTGCAGCAATTGTCTTCAGAGTCTTCAATATTTCTTCCATCAGCGCCGGTTGTTCCATTTCAACTCTTTGTACTTTGTGTGCTGGTTTACTTAGTAAAGAAGCTGTTTCCTGTGTGAGGGCGTGCGTAACCGTTTCAGCAAACGTTCTTTTTGGCAATGCATATGTGGCGCGTTTGGTGTCCACATCACGAATTCCATTTATGAAACTTTGAATTTTCACCCTCTCAATGTAATCCACAGGTGCATCTGCATTTGCCAAATGAGCCAGTCGTTCTATTTCCGTTGCGAACTCTTGCAATGACTCGTTCATCTTCTGACCCCTATTTTGCAGTTCGATCTGGTATATTTTTTTCTGGTGCTCACTACCATATCGTTTTTCTACCGCACTCATCAATGCCCCATAGTTGTCCCGTTCACAATCTGGAAAAGTCTGAAGGATGTCTGCCGCAGGTCCTTTCAATGATACAAAAAAGGACGCCACTTTGTCCGCTGCATTCCAGTTATTGGGCAGTGCTGTCTTTTCAAACTGAAGTTTGAAAATTTGAAATGGAATACTTCCATCGAATGTGGGTGCCTTCAATCTTTGATTATTTGTTGATGGGGCAGGGCCATGCAGTTGCAGTTCTCGCATACGATTACTCAATTGAAGAACTTCTGATTTTAAATTTTCTTCGTCATTTTTTAACGTGCTTAATTCGTCTTCAAATTTTGAAAATTTCTCTTGCACTTGTTTTTGTACTTGTGTAGTATTTTCTGTAATCTGTTGTACCAAACGATTTTCTAACTGCGTATTATTTTCAGTCATTTGTTGTGTAAGGCGAGACTCTATTTGTGTCATTTGCTATGCCAGACGATTTTCTGTTTGCACTGCATTTTCTGCCATTTGCTTAATAGCCACTAACAGCATGTTCATGTCTACACTTGATGATGTTCGTTATTCTTCTACTTTTTCTTCTACCTTTGTAGAAGTTCCTAGACCATCAAATTCGAATTCGTCCACACTAATTCCATCCGCTTCCATTGTTTCACGTAATCGTGCCTGCAGATCCGCCTTTTGTCCGCTTATCGGCAAATTACGCTCCTCCAGTTCCTTTATTAACTGCTGAATTCTCAATTCCCCGAATTTAACCATCTTGAATTTGGATTATTTGACAATCCCACTTCTGACCCCAATTATTGCGAATTTACTTTTCTAGGTTCGTATCATGGATTGACAAATAAAACCAAAAAAAAAAACCGTTTAATTCAAACAAAATCTCTTTATTCACTATAGCAGTTTACTCTTAACACTGGGTGGTTACGTTGGCGCTGCCACGGCTTATATAGCCACGAACTCTTCGCTGATGCCGACGTGTCCTTCTAAAATATTGCGTCTGGCAATTATAAGAACATAATGCTATACGTTCCATATACAGTTAATGTTTATGTAGACAAACAGACAACCGCGGCGCCCAATGTTTATAATAAGGACTGCATATAGCAAGCCAAACACATATTATGATGTTATGCATTCCATATACATGCCGCTGTTGTTCATGTTATAAGTAGACAAACATACAACCGCGGCGCCCAATGTTTATAACAAGGGATGCATTTAGCAATACAAATACACGTGGTACCAAACTTAATACTACTTTTGTAACAATATGTTATAGTACTATGTGTATGCAAACATTTATAAATACTATATTCAATTTTTGTACAGAGTAAAGTTTATAGCTGTTATCAAAAAAATTAATTATATCTTCATGATATAGATAAATATGCTATATATTTTTAAGCGTTTTAGTTAACTTATTCATGGACAAATTGGAGATTACATTTGATAATGAGTGGACCAAACAAGATAAATATTGTAGAAAAATTTGGTTTTACATATCATAATAATTTGTCTGAACAGTAAAACACAATTTTTTATTGAAGATAAATCTAGAAATAATTATAATAGCCATGTTTCCTATATTTTAAGTATAAATTTTTGTAATCACAAACTACATATACGTTTTATATGTCAGAATTTAGCTATACGCAGGCGATCAGGAATCCTACTAGTTCCCAAATGGAGTGTTTGACCATCCTAACAGTTCTACCATATTATTTTTTAGTTCTAAGCTAAGTTTTTAAATAAAAAGGATTATTAAAGAAATTATTTATTAAATTTGCAATATCTATATAGTAGTAAAAAGAGGTTTAAATTAGTTTACGCAACACTATTTTGCCATGCTCAATAGCAATACTGGCATAATATTTGAAAATATTCAAAGTTATATACTTTCATATTTAAAAAAGTGCTAACACCTATGTGAGTGAATATAAGAATTATATGCAAGAAATAGTTTGACGTTGTTTATACAAATACATCGATTGTTCGAAATATATTCCGTTTGAAATTATTCTAATCGATAATAACTTGTTTGATACAAATAAAAATACAACTCAAATTCCTTCATTTTTAATAGCGGTTCATTATTAACCAAATTACATTTATTTGTTTTTTAAAGTTTAATTATCAACTGCCATACCATTCATAATCGACCATAATTCATTAGATGTAAAGACGAATTGTAATTCGCGTAGATGAAAATGTTTCTTTTTCAAATCGCTGCTTAGCCACCAACGCCACCAACTTTCATTTGATGAGTGTTGTATATTATTTGCTTGGCTGTTGTTATTAGCGTTGTTGATATTATAGTAGTTTTATGCAAACATACGTAGTTTTTCCCGATGTTCTATCGGTTTTGGTATTGCCCAGCACGATATGGCCGCAATTCCTATGGTACTTGCTTCTCCATGGAGGTCAATTGTACACCCAAATCCTCCAACCACGGTATGTCGGAGGGAACGACATCGGTAATACATTCGCGATCGATACGTTCCATATATAGCTCACCAATAGGTAGTCCAGGACAGATAAGCTCAGTGAACTTGGCTTTCAATAGGAAGGTTGGATCGCAACGACGGTATCCCCACCATTTTTCATCTTTACGCATAACTCGATGGAACCAGTCAATTAGTTCACTCAACTGGTAACGTTTTGGTCTGCAAGGTGGGTGTTGAGTGTTTAGCGTATTAGAAAGTATATATATATATTAAATTTTGCTCAAAACCTACCCAACAGCTTGATAAACCTGATCAACAGTATCAGGATCCTTAGCGCAATTGACAATAGCTTGTGCAACATCCGACACAAAAACCGCCAAGTGTGGGCGTAGTATCGTAGGAAACGATCTTCCGAACCATAAATATCAGCTGGCCTCTGGGAGTTCATCGCGAACAGCACATTCCCAGTGTATTTGCTCTTCAAAAAGTTGCTGCCACCCTCAAGCACAAAGCTCATTAGTTCGGGACTAGCGTTTAAAGCAGACAAATGAATCAAACGTTAAAAAATATATGGTAAATCTTCTGAAATAAAGTTTTGTTTAAATGAGTTAAGGATCCACCCCCTCTACTCGGTAAAACTGGCGCATCCTAATGCAACAGCGCAATTCACCACACCACACCAACACAACTCACCACACTTGTTCCCACTCAACAAAAAGGATGGACAACGGGATGGGACTCACAATTCGATCTTCACAAGCCGCGCATCAACATTCGTCACACACATTTTCGCACGTCAACATTCGCCAGCTGCAGTTCGCCCATCAACACTTCAACTTTCGCTATACACCGATTCGACTCTACACTGCGCCGCGTAAGCACAAATTTTCGTTGTTTCGACACCCAACCCGCGCGCTGAAATTAACTCGCTTATACATCATATATGTACATATGTATGTACATACTCGTATACTAAATCGGATCAATCCAGCATTCATCATTCAACAACCAACTTTATACTTATCATACATTTTTATTGTTAAATGTGAAGTGTCAAAATTCATATTTTTAATTAAAGTATATTGTATTGAAAAATATAAAAGTAAATATGGTCCTTCGAGCCTTACCGAAAGGCACTATTGGTTTCTACTCGTACAAAATTTTATAAAAAAAAAGAAACGTTTTTACATACATACATACATACATAGTGCGGTGGCAGAAATTAAACAAACAGATACATAAATATTGGAGAAAAAATATATATATAAACAAATAATTTCCAAAATAAAAAGTTCCAGTATAAAACGTGCGTGTCAAAAAACAACAAAAATGGATTTAACAAACTAAAGTGCGCGAGGTCTGAGTGCGGAACATGCCATGAAAACCAAAATAAAGTGCGGGAACATAATGCACTGACCCAAACAAAACAAAGTGCAGTGACACAAAAAAAAAAAAAAAAAAAAAAACAGAACAAAACCATATGTTTGTACTTACTTACATATATAAAGAACATAAAATCATAAATATCCATATATACACACATATAAATATATGTGTATATTAGTGAGGTGACAAAAATAAAAATGTGAACAGAGTGGAGAGAAACAGAGTGCAACAAGTAAACTGTTCCAAAAAACAAAAATAATCCACACAATCGGGCGCGAAAATCAAAACAATTAGCTAAAACGAAACAAACGGGCGCGAACAACTAAAACAAATACAAGTATATTTACATACAAACAAACAACTCATACAAGAAGCCAGCAGAGAAGGATAAATAGGAGACGTTCTCTGAAGCCAGACTGCTGGAAGACTATAGAAGATACAAGGAATTGGAAATAAAATGTCATACATATGTACATTCATACACATGTATATACAAATATTAGCCACCAAAAAAAGCCCCTGCGGGAAGATAAAGTGAGTTGTGTCGATTCCATTTATTATTATTGTATCTTAAGCACATATGCACATACATATGTATTCCTAAAATCACAGTTTTATATAATAATGCATATAACCTGTATTAAAAAATCCGTTTGGGTAATATAACAAAACAGGTACCAAACGGTAATAACTTACGTTTCCGAAAAAAAATCAAAATGCCTACATATGTAAAATAAATATATTTTTACAAGCATTTACTTGCGAAAAATTTTCGGCAATATCCCTTCTGCTTAATAAAGCAGCATGTCAGATGCATATAACAAAATAAGCAAAGGCAACCATTCAAATTACAATATAAAAAGCAACACAAAAAAAATATAAAACAACAAAACCGACATACCTATGCATATTTACCGAGTGCAGGTATATTACACGTATTTATATATAATAGTGCATATTATATATTATATATTAGATATTAACGATTCAAAGTAAAATATAAATAAAAATAATACCAATGCAAGTACATATATACAAAACGATATTAATAAAATATACGTTTGTACTGATATAATCTGAAAAAACTCTTATTTATTTAAAAGAGTATACAATTTGTTACACTACATCGCTTCGATTAGATACTACAAATCAGTTTACACTGAGAAAAATTTAATTAACTTTGACAAATACTTTATATATAAATATATAAAATAAGAAATATAAATATTTTTATAACATAACAAAAATGGTTAACAACGAAAAAAATCAAAATAAACCTGCAGGAGCTACACGCTCAAAACAGGCTATTAAATTTATTTCACAAAGTGACAGTATATTACGATACTGCACTAGATTTGCCTCTTCACCGATTCATGAGAACTCTGAATCGTTATTAGAAATAAAAAGCCAAAACCTTAAACATTTTTGGACTCGCTCCAAGCGGCTCATGACGTCATTCTAGATTCTGACGATTCAGATATACACTATTTCAAATCCTCGGCTTACGCAATATACGAAAACTGCTTAGACCAGTATGAAGAAACGAAAGCTATGATCTCCGATCAATTAAAGCTAATAAAAGCAATTGCACCTACTCCCCACAGTAGAGTAGAGCTGCCACAAATAGACAGTCAAGAGGCAAGTTCAGGCATCCACCTCGAGGTGCCCGCATGTGACACAGAAACCTTTTACGGAGGTTATGAAGAATGGCCGTCCATCCGGGACATGTTTACGGCCGTGTACATAAACCATCCTCAATTATCACATGCGCAAAAATTGTATCACCTCAGATACAAAACTAAAGGTCAAGCAGGCGAAGTAGTCAAACAGTTCGCATTAAATGACGACAATTTCAATTTGGCTTGGGAAGCTCTAAAAGCTAGATATGAAAACGACAGAATACTAGTCGATAAGCAAGTAACGACACTAATGAACTTGCCAAAAATTAAGAAAGGAACAAGTGTAGAATTCATCAAACTAGAATCCACTGTTTCAAATTGTTTGTCGATTCTATCGACACTAAATATTCCCACAGACAGCTGGGACCCAATTCTGGTAAACATATGCACCGCCGCATTACCAGAAAAGTCGTTACTTCTATGGGAGCAATCGCTCTCATCACGAAAAAAGTGCCCAACGTGGCAGAAAATGAAAAATTTTCTCACCGCCCAATATGAAATTGCGGAAAGGTTAGAAGAAAAAATAATCAAAACTAAGATCATTAAACACGACCAAAATAGAAGCTTCAATAGACCCCAAGCTAGAAGCAACAAAAATTTAAACAAAAGCTTTCACAAAACGCTCTCGTTCATATCCGAACAGAACAAATATATGTCATGCGAACTATGTACAGGAGGGCATAAACTCTAAACTTGCGAGAAGTTTAAAAAATTAAATATTAACGAAAGGAACAACTTTGTCAGATCAAAAAGACTCTGTACAAACTGCTTGTCCCATACACACAATCTTAAAACTTGCAAAAGCAAATATAATTGCCTCTATTGTCACAAAAGACACAACTCAATGCTTCATTACAGCAGATATCCCATCTCACCCCAAAGAAGCGCTTATTCACAAAGAACCACGGGTTTAATTGCAAAAGCAAATCCCGATACCCAAAATTCAAAAAATTGCCAAGAGACACCTCAAAGGCACTAAAAGTTCAAACGCTGCACAGCGAAGCACAAAGTGGACTAGTTATAGAACCAGTTACCACCAGATCAACTCAGGTTGAGAACAAAAACCTTAATTCATAATTAAGTAAATCGCAAAAGTTAAAGAAACTTCCATTAGCAAACAAAACTATAAAAGATCAGTATTGTGAGCACTTCTCTAAAGCCACAATTACTGGATCAAATAATGGCCGGTACGTCGTACGACAACCACTAAAGCCACAATTTTGCAATACCCCACATAAAGGTATAAAAAACAAAGCCAGACTTCCCTCTGACAGTCGATATATTAAAAGCACATAAAACTTTCGGCCCCGCAGGATGGCTTTCGCCAAAAATGATACAAAATCCTGATTCAAAAAATCGAAGTTATGTGGCCCGCTGCTAAACGCCAAATAAGTGCATATGCACTAAAACATAAAATACAACATTCCAAAAGTCGAAAAATCGACACATTTTATACACTATTGCCCCATAGAGGCTTAAATTTTCAAATGTAAATAAAATCAAAAAGGAAGTTAAGGGATCACAATACTCCCAATGCGATACATTGACGCACCTACGCTTACAAGCTAAGGTCGCTTTTAGCACATCTATCAAAGCGCTCCCCATATGGGTGGGTTATGGGAATTAGCTACATAAAGCATCAAATTAATTATGAAGAATTCTCTACTCCACGAATCGAAGCCGTTCCCCATTCACGGCCACTCTCGCAAGATCCCTCTATTGTCACAGTCCTAACTCCATGGCTAAGGAGTACCCATTCTGGCCATATCTGAGCCAGGCGTGGAGATACTATCCTTCAAAGAATAAATAAAATGCAAACCATTTCAGAAAAGGCAAAGAATACATTACCGGTATACCAAACCGATAAAATAGGAAATTGTAAATAACCGCTAATAAAATGAAAAAAACCAAATAACTTTTTTGCTATAATAATACAATAAGTCGTCAAAATACGCTTTTATTACTGCCTCAAGCGCCAATACTTACACAAAATACAATTATCTATTAAAAGAAAAATCGCTTCTTACAGCTAATATTCTGCGCCCTCGGCTACTCCACCAACAGTAAGCCGAGTTGTATGTCTCAGATTATATATATAAAACTAGGCAAAATATTCGCCTACGGGGCCCAGGATGTTTAAATGAGTTAAGGATCCACCCCCTCTACTAGGTAAAACTGGCGCATCCTAATGCAACAGCGCAATTGAACAGCACATTCCTGGTATATTTGCTCTTCAAAAAGTTGCTGCCACCCTCAAGCACAAAGCTCATTAGTTCGGGACTAGCGTTTAAAGCAGACAAATGAATCAAACGTTAAAAAATACATCGTAAATCTTTTGAAATAAAGTTTAATTTTAGCTTACCCAACAATGCGACGTACACCTTACACGAGCACGTCATTGAAATTAAAATTTTGTCTCGAATTCACGACCAACTAAGTTGATAACTACATTTTAGTACTTCACATCATCGCGTATCGCTTTTTCATCTCTTAAATCATAAAATTGTAGCAGCACCTGACCCATTATGCAGCAATATTAACGAGGCCATATTTAGTTATTTCGTACTTTTATTGGAATAAAATCCCAGTCGATCTGTTATTTATCCTCCCAAGGAAAATTTGCAAACACTTCTTCCAGATTAAAATAACTAAATAAACCATCGTAAAGGAGGGTACCTTGAAATAAACTCAAACAAATTATTTTGCAAAAACCTCCTTTACGATGGCAAAAACATAAATATGGCGGCGAATGAGCATATTCTGAACATCACTATTCGGCATGGTTGCATATTTGTGCGTTACATTTTCTGTGGTGAACATTTATTAATTTACCACAGCTAAAAAAAGGCATAAATAAAAAACTTAATTTTTCATGTATTTGCTCATATTTTTTTTGAATATATATTAAAATAAAACGATTTTCTTTTGAATATGTATTAAAGTTTTATATATAATCAATATTTTCAGGTCATCTTTTCTATAAATTTTAAGAAAATAACAAAATGCAACCATTTTTTGGTAAAAAGTCGGCCATCTTGGATTCCAATAGAAACTCAACCCCGGACTCCCCTTGACGTTTCTACAGTGGCACCTCTCAGCTGTGCTTTTGTTTACATACCATCAGCTGATAGTTTCTCTACTCCTCCTTTACGATGGCGCGAACATACATACCTACCCGACGCCTTTCCGCAAATGATAATGTTATGATAACAAATGCCCACATACAGATTTGGCAACGGGAATGGCAATAGATTTGTATGTCATAAACTTTAGCCTGTCGAGATGTGGGGTTAAGGGGTTATACACAGAAAGAAGACCGAAAAAAGCAATTTTTCCAGAATTGTTTCTGTGAAAAATTTTAAATTTAGTGAACCAAAAATTTGTTCACATATTATGGTAGCTCTTAACTGTATTTTAAAACTTACTATCAGAAAAAAAATTTATTGGGAAAAAAACTACAGCTGATCTCTTTACAAAAGACGTTTTTGCGGTGACCATTTTGATGCCATTGGTTTCTTGTCTGCTGTAATCTCTATAACATTTTAATTAATAATGGTTCCACTTCGGTTGATGACATTTTAGATCATTCAACCACTACAGAAGAGAACTTGCCGACTATATAACCAACAACGACAAATTAAAAAACAAGCCGTGTACTCATTAATGCTTTCTTAAATGTAATTTAATTAATTTCTCACTTTTGACAATGTGTTTAAAGAATATCTATATACATATATATATATAATGAATAAAAACATATTAAATTCTCTATATCACAGTCAAAAAGCATAATCTATAAATATAAAAGAAAGTCGTGTTAGTTACATCATTTATAACTCAGGAATGGCTGAACCGATTTTTCTAACAATTGGAGGGGAGGTAGCTTAGAATCAGGGTAAGGACATAGGCTACCTTTTACTCTTTTGTGTTAAAATTTAATACAACTCATAAATACAAAAATTATATTTCAAATCATAGGCATTTGTTCAATATTCATGTTTGTAGGTATCATTTGAATATTTCATTTCTTCAAAAAAAAAAAAAACAATAATAAAAACAACCTCACATCTATATGTATAAAAGAAAGTTGTGTTAGTTACACCGTTTATAATTCAAGAACGTCTGAACCTTTTATCCCTTTATGTTAAAATTCAATACAATTCATAAATACAAAAATTGTATTTCATATTATAAGTATTTGTTCAAAATTCATGTTTGTAAGAATGATTTGAATATTTCATTTCTTCAAAAAAAAAATAATAATAATAATAACGATAACAATAATAAACCATATCAATACACAGTATAAAAGAAAGTCGATTTTTCTGTACCTATGTCCTTTTGTATGCTTAAATCATTAAAACTACGCAACAAATTTTGATACGGTTTTTTTAATAGATAGAGAAGTGGAAGATTTATATGTATAATAATATCCATTAAATAGTGGAGAAATACTGTTATTTTTGAGTTTTCTAATGTGATGTCGTAAATAATTAAATTTTTTCCGCTAACATTGCAAACGCAAGCTGAAACCGACGAGATTTATCAAAATAATACACTAAGTATTGTACCCATTGAAACAGTCTCCAGAAAATTCCGCGATGGTATGTGTATGTCTATCTCTTATGGATATCCCACAATAACAGTTTTTTGTCATTTACTTTTTACGACAAATAATGGCTAATTTTCGAAGCGATTTTAACCAATACAGCATTATTCGTTATCCAATTGAATACCTTATATACATTGTTGATTTAATATAGATCTATATGGCCCTGTACAGCATTTGCTTTAAATGAATATTTTTGAAGATATTACAGATTTAAATATCGCGTCGGAGGCCGCGGTTCTCCCTATAGCACTTTGAATTTAGCAGCGATCGGACGCGTTTATTATCGGAGGAATATTTAAACGGAAATGATGAAGTTTATGCGTGCTATTTCAAACTGATCCTTCCTCAAAAATAATACAATATTTTTATAGAATATAGCTGCAAGCAAATACACAGTGCAGGATTATAACTGGCTCAGTAATCATTCGATGAATATTATACCATGTGCATCCCTAAAGACAGATGTCATAACCTTGCCAGCCGACTTTTTCGTCTTTCCGCGCTTGAAACCGGTTCATCATGTGCAGTCCACTTAGTGTCTGTCGATTGGACTCCAGTGTGAAATGATGGAGCTATGTTTCTATTGTCACACACCGACGCAAAAATTCTGTTTTATTACGATTAAAGAGCACTCGAAATCTCTTCAGAGTTTCGCCTCTTTCCAACTTAGCAAATCTCTTTTCAACGGTTGATTTCCCTGGTTCAGAGACCAAATTCAACAGAATTTTCCCTAAAAAGGCATGCTTTATTAACACTCGAAATACTTTGTGATCCATTTTTTTGTAAACTAACACAAGTTGCTTCACAAGAATACTATATCTCTTTAACTAATAGTTATAATCTAACTAATGGATATCATATACATGGTAATAGTAGTATTATCTATGAGTAAAGCGTGTTCTAGTATCTAAATATACAAAAGAAAGTCTTCAAACTACGTAATTTTTTTCGACATTATCGACTAGAGAAGTATGTGTCTAAGAAAAGATTTCTCGCCTCTTCGTGCACATGTGCATTAAGCCTTTTGTAGTGGACATCTGCCTGAATCCTTATTTCTTCGGCGAGTGTATTCACCTTAGGTCTCGATAAATATCAGCACTTCTGCCGTACCAAGGAGCATTAACAATGCCTCTTAGCATCTTGTTTTGAAAGCGTTGTATAATATAAAAACTGCTTTCATTGGCACATCCCCACAGTTGCGCTTGATTATTTGTTCATAAAGAAGTAATTTGCTGTGGTTTGACCTTCGCCCAATTAGCCATTTCATTTTAGACAATTTCAAATTAAGCTAATTATTTTTATTTTCATATGCTCTTTCCAACGTAATCTAGCATCGAGCGTGATGGAAAGATATATTTGGCTGTATTTGCATATGGTATGCTGACTGATGCCCAGAGCATACTAAACAATTTTCTGCTGAATGGCAGTGAAAGTATAACGTCAGGAGAAGGCGAGCCCGATTTCCCAATCGATGACGTTGGAGCAGACGTTCCATTGCCCGACCATGAAGAAGTTCGAATTACCTCCCTGAAAAACAACAAGGCGGCGGGGGCCGACGGATTGCCGGCCGAGCTATTCAAACACGGCGGCGATGTCTTAATTTTGTATCTCCACAAAACTTATACGACTGTGTAAACTAACATTGAGCAACACCAAAAGCTCCGTCAGGATCGGAAAGGACCTCTCTGAGCCGTTCGATACCAAAAGAGGTTCAGTTAAGGCGACTCTTTTTCGTGTGATTTCTTCAAACTACTACTGGCAAAAATAATGCGTGCTGCAGACCTACACCGCGAGGGTACAATCTTCTATAAGAGTGTACAGCTGCTGTCTTATGCTGATGATATTGGTATCAATGGCCTTAACAATTGCACAGTTAGTTCTGCTTTCTCCAGACAGGATAAGGCAGCGAAACAAATGGGTCTGGTGGTGAACGAGACCTCCTGTCATTAAACAAACAGTCGTCGCACCGCAACTAGACACCCACGTCACTGTTGACATTCATAACTTCGAAGTTGTAGACAATTTTCTCTATCTTAGAACCAGCATCAACACCAAGGTCAACGTCCGGTGCCACTTCGGACTAATTACGCAATTGGGAAGTAAAGTCCTCTTTCATAGTTCAGCGAATTAAATGATAGTGGTTACACTGGCTAGATCATGTCGTCCGAATGGATGAAAATAATACAGCTCTGAAAGTATTCGACGCAAACCCGCCGGGGTAAGCAGAAGAAGAGGACGACCTCCACTCCGTTGGAAAGACCAGGTTAAGAAGGACCTGGCTTCGCTTGGCTTTTCCAATTGGCGCCACCATGCGAAAAGTAGTAACGACTGACGCGCTGTTTTTAACTCTGCTATAACCGCGAAGATGTAGACATCTAAAATACTTAAAAGGTTTGTAGGTGATTCTTTTGTTTGTAAAATTTACATAAACCGATTTGCCACAGTTTAGTTTTATTCTCCATTTTTTGGTCCAACTTACTACAGAGTTGATTGGCGAGACATATTAAACCTTTCCTGCTTAAGGAACCAAAGAACTTCGGAAACTTTCTAAAGGCTTGGAAAATTGTCAGACGGATTGCTGTATTGAAAAGATAAGTGAACTTCAGCAAAGATTTGTATGGTAATTGCTTTAACAATTCAGCTGTAATTAAGCTTTTTAATTTCACTTTTAAGTTCACAAATGGTGATTCCTGCTGAATACTACTGAGGAGCGCGATTTTACTATTCTCATTTGGGCAAAAGGTTTCAGCTAGGTGTTAAGCAAATGTATTAGCTTTATCGCAATTCTAGCCCACGTAAGTAAGCAATTTTTAATGGTGCAACGTGGCTTGTTGGATGTTTCAGATACTGTGTACTTTTCCAGACTCAGTAATCATCTTGATATACATACATACATAAGTATGTAAATATTTATTAATTGACTCATTCTTAATATGAGCGATTTCTCGTTTTAATTCAATTGTTGCCTTATTAAGATTGGTTTTGTCGGGTGGTGAGTTTGTTTGTTGCCATTTCCATGGAAATTTGTTTTTTAATTAGGAGGATTTACATTTCTTCAGAGTAATTCGAACCTATAATTTATTGCTTTATAGCCGGAGTAGTATCCCAAACTGCTTTCTGAATTTATTTCGTAAATGTGTCAACTTCTAACTCTACACATAATTTTAGTCTGAAATATTAGTTTGAACGAAGTTTAGCTCGTTTTTTTTTTGTATGGCTTCAAACTAAGATTTTAATAACTGTTTCACTTAGTGTTAAATATAATGGGGAGTGATCAGAACTTATGTAGATCTAACTCCTCTTCTATTTCGATGAAATGTCGTGATATCTTCCTGGTTATAAGGAAGTCTATTACATATGGTATTTTGCTGGTATCCGTTAGCCAGTATGTTGGTGTTCCGGTCGATACAAACTCACACCCCGTTTCTTGAGCTGCCTGGAATAAGTCTCACCCTTTAGCTGTCGTTAGGCGCGATCTCCAGTAAACATAATAAATTTGTGTGGGTGCATATTAAGAAGTTCTTTACATTCTTCAACGAGGATATTGTATCTCGGCGGGTAACACATTGCACTAATTGAAAAGGTTTGGTTAATTGCTTTAAATGTAATCGTTGAGGTTTGAATATTCTGCTTACTGATTTTTCTATCATCATAATGTTTTATGCTGTTTTTAACAATAACAGCAGTGCCTCCCCTCGCACAATTGCTTGGGTGGATTGTGTGATAAACATCGTAGTTTTTGAAAGTTATACTACTGTGCCCAAAAAATAAGGTGACATTTGAATTTAAACTACGCGCGTCGAAGGATTTGGAGAATTATTATTTTTAGGTTGGTAGTACTGTCAGTCACATTTATGTGAAATTTCATGTCAAAATATTCATTAGCGTTTGAGATACGTGTCGTTTTGTGAGCTGCTAAAAGTGAGTTTTTCGGTTTTTGCGATGTCGAAATTTGTTGAGCAAAGAATTTACATTGAATTTTGTTTACGGAATCAATTTTCTGCTGCGGATACGTTGAGGATGGTGCAGGAAGCCTTTGGTGATGAGGCTATGAGGCCGTGAACGTGTCGAAGACGAAGAGCGTCCAGGGCGACAATCAACTTCAACCGACGAAGCTCACGTTCAACAAATCAAAGATTTGGTGTTGAAAAACCGTCGATTAACAATTAGAGACCTTGCTGATGAAGTTGGCATATCGACAAGCTCAGCCAATACCATTTTGAAGGATATTTTGGGCCATAAGCGCGTCAAATCTCGACTGGTACCGAAAACATTGAATTTTTTGGAAAAAAGGCATCGCGTTGAAGTGTGTGAAACGATGCTCTCCGACTACCAGGGTGTCATGAAACACATTATAACTAGCGATGAGACTTGGATCTATGCTTACGACCCCGAAACAACCGATCAATCCAGCGAATATCGTGCCAAAAGAGAGCCGAGACCAAAAAAATCGCGCCAAGGTCGCTCAAAAATCAAGGTCATGTTGACTGTTTTCTTCGATTATCGTGATGTTGTGCATTATGAATTCCTTCCAACCGGTCAAACAGTCAACAAGGAATATTATTTGAACGTTATGCGTCGTTTGCGTAACGCTATCCGCCTAAAAAGGCCGGAATTGTGGAAAGACAATTCTTGGTTTTTACACCACGATAATGCACCATCCCATACTGTCCTCGTAATTCGTGATCATTTCGCCAAAAGTTAACCGCAACCATCGTATTCACTTGATCTGGCGCCGTGCAACTTCTGGCTGCTCACCAAGCTCAAAAG
The DNA here is from genome assembly GCF_024586455.1 of Bactrocera neohumeralis. NCBI lineage: Eukaryota > Metazoa > Arthropoda > Insecta > Diptera > Tephritidae > Bactrocera > Bactrocera neohumeralis. The sequence continues at coordinate 19,719,618 of NW_026089624.1, forward strand.
ACCGCTCCGGGGACACCGTTTTTATACGATAGAGGAGATTCAAGCCGCAGCGAAGACGGAACTAAAGGCCATCCCGGAAAGTGACTACAACCAGTGTCTCGAAGATTGGAAAATCCGTTGGCATAAGTGCACTGCATCGGGAGCCATAACTCGGAGAGCACAACACATGCCTTAGATTTTGTTTTATTTTTATTTTTCTCGAGGTTGAATTTTCTTGTATATTTAACATCTTAAAGGTTTGAGTTAGTATGTCTTCGTTTAACTTTGTGTTTTTTTCGTTCACCACATCTGAATTGCTTTTCTGTACACGATTTTGCTTGTTAACTGTACTTTTACTACCAATGGGTGAATTATTTGATGTACTGGGCAAATTTATAGACACTTTTTGTTTCTTCAAGGCTTTGCTACGAATGCTTTGAAGCTCCTTGGCAACAATGCATCCTCTGTAGTTTGCCGGATGGCTTAAGTTTAGAATTCCTGAGAGGCTCAATGAGAACAACGGTGTGAAGTATGTGTTTGGTTTCTTATATTTTCTTTATGTCTTCATTAAAATTAAAAAAAAATTTCCTCGTAATTTCCACTGGAGCAGGATGAAAGTGATGTAGATTATAAATTACTGTTGTGATTCCATCTCACTTTCGTACTCTTTTTCGTGTTTCTCTTTTCCCACTCCATTTTCGTTTTGAACATTTCTTTTCGCTCGGCTTGGAAAGCAACAAGATTTGCAGATGACAGATGATTTTGCAACCTGTTTTTTAATTTTTTCTGCGAAATCTTTGGCTTTTTGCATCATTACATCCAATATTTGATTCATCACGCCGTCGTCTATGATGGACGTGTTGCCAGTATCGACCACTTCAAAGACCAATGCTCATGTTCGTTTTGCTATAAAAATATCGTTGAGTTGCCCAAAGTGAGGATATCGTGATAGCGATATAATTGAATAGTTAAATTGGAAATCTACATATTTTATTGACTTTGTAAATCACTTAAGGCGTCATTTCAGTGTGAATTTTTCGAGAAATAGATTTTTTTTGTAGCATTATCGGATACTATGCACTATACTAAACATTCTTTCAAATTTTGAAATCGAGCGTTTCTTGTAGAAAGGGAACAGAGTGGGGAAAATAGCGACTCCAATCTTTAAACACGTTTTTCTCAGAATGGTGTTTTTGAAAACAAAATAAATAAATAACAATAATAAAAACAATGAAAACACCGCACTATATACATAAAAGAAAGTCGTGTTAGTTAGACAATTTATAACTCAAGAACGACTGAACCGATTTGGCAGAAAATTGGTGGGGAGATATTGGGACATAGGATACTTTTTATCTCTTTATGTTAAAATTCAATACAATTCATAAGTATAAAACGTATATTTCAAATCATGAGCATTTTTTAAAAATTCATGTTTATAAGAACCATTTGCAAGGCATTGCGGCCACTTTGCTAGATTATGGGCGAACGATGTACCGGCCCTCATAATAAACAAAACGCCACATCTACTTATACATATCTTCTTATATGTAAAAATGAAACCGTTTTCGTTGTCACGGCATCACGCGTGAATGCCTGAACCGATTTGGCTGATTTTTTGTTTGTTGTATTTGTTATTATTAGGAGAAGGTTCTTATGTAAGGAAAAATGACAAAAGTTGCCGGAAAACCCCTAAAAACAGCCCTTTTCTTTTTCCCATACAAACATTTTATTTTGTATATACATACATACATACATACATACATATGTACATATGTAAGAAAAAATGATTGTTTGTTTGTTAGTAACGCTAACGCTCGAGAACGGCGGATTCAATCTTCATGAAATCAGAAGTTGTTCGCTGTGGATCTGGAAAGGGATAGATATAAAAAAAACCACATACTTTTCATAAGGAAATGTCGAAAAATTGGAAATTTCCAAAAAGTGACTTTTCATACAATTCTTTTTTGTTTTGTTTTTCAATATTTTGATTTGTAAATTATTTGAATCGTTCAATTTCGGTCGCTTGCTTTTTTATTCCGGCTATTTAAAAGAAAAATTATTGAAAATTATTCAGTGAAAACTTTATGTGTGTTTCAAACGAAGTGATCAATTACAGATTGAAATTTGTTACGAAGCAACGAAGACATCGCGCTAATATCGGTTGGCGTTCTTTTTGCCATTAACGTATGGCAGCCCAAGACACATGAACTACATGAGACTCCCAGGATGCGATGACATATGTATGTGTGGAATTATGGATCGCTGTCAATCAGCAAGCGATCATCACGATAATACAGCAAGACTTTTCAAACAACAGCTACGATGTTTGATGGACTTCATCTTGAAGCCACGTATGTATATACAAGTATGGTGCAGTCAGATGCTGGATGTACTCTGTTGAGTTGCAAAAAAGAGATTTGCCGCACGAACACATTCTTCTTTGAATGGTGGATGGTGGTTACACCAGATCAAATTGATGAAATAATTTTTGCGGAAATTCCTCATGCAGAGAAAGATCCATTATTCTACGAAGTGATGAAAACCAATATGGTGCATGGACCTTGCGGACACCCCAATCCCACTTGCAATAAATGCACGAAACACTATCCACGTGCTTTTCTTTCGGAAACGCAAACTGGAAATGATGGATATCCACTCTATCGTCGTAGCTCATCAGACGACCATACAACTTAGAGTAGTGAATATCGAAGTTGACAACATATGGATCGTACTATATTCGCCACTGTTGTCTAATTCACATTCAAATCTCATGCCAATGTTTGATATTGTAGTTTGGTGAAATCGACTTTTCCGACTGTTGTGCGTTTTGCAGTACATTTGGAGAATGGCTAAAGAGTGTTTTTCAACCCAGAGAATACAGTACAGCCAGCGGAAACACTTCCAACAACAAAATTTATATTGACGAGTTTTTTCTCAACTTGCGTCAGTGATTCGTTTGTGAGAACATTGCTCTATTTGGAAATGCCTTGATATTATGCATAGAATGCAATCGCCGAAGAAATAGGTACGCAGAAAGCAAGGCCAACCAATAGATTGACATCCAACACGAACACGAACAAAAGTACATTGCCGAAGACATTTTACATCGTATTCGTTAAGAATTGGAAATAGGCAAATTTCGATTCCAGTGGTTTGATATCAATTCCACCTCCCTTTTGTCAATTCACTTCAACGAAATATGAACTCATCACGAATGTTTATGCCAAACTATCGTAATTACGATTGCATGGGTGCGCGCCAATTATACGTGGCGTTTTCCCGAGTTGGAAAACCATCTTCTCTGTACATTTACGCACCGGAATAGAAACCAAAAAATGTTGCTTATCAAACTGCGTTACATTGAAAAAAATTTAGAAAAATCGAAAATAAATGATTTTTAACACAACGTAAATTCAACTTTTTTTTCATTTCAAAACACATAATTTCACGCAGGACAACGCATGCGTTGTCACGGCATCACGCGTGAATGGCTTAACCGATTTGGCTGATTTTTTTTTTTGTAGTTTTCTAATACTCTGTACAAGGTTCTTATGGAAAAAAATATTAAGAAAATCTCTCAGAAAGAATGAAAAATATATATTTCATTTAGCATATTTTAAAAAACGCGTGTAACGAATGTAAACTTAATTCAATTTAAATGTCAACGTCATTCAATTAAAAAAAAAATGTGGTAATCTGTTTTCATGTAAATTTTATTAAGTTTTTGATAAAGTTCGTTTTGTTTTAAAGACTAAGAAGTTTTTTGTTTGCTAATAAGGGTTTATTAATCCCGGTAAGTTAAATTCACCTTATATCGATTTTTGGTAACTTAGGCCGCAGAATTCGAAATACGGCAAGTCAAAGAAGAACAAATCAGAGAAATGAACTACAAAGAAATCAAAATCAACAAAGAAATGTTGTGTTTAATCCCCACAGAGCTGCATTCTGCTATAATGTGGCAATTGATTACAGTTCAGAGCAAATTGTTGCTATTGGACTAGTGAATATTGTATGTCCACATTGCAATGCTTGAAATTCAAAAATGAAGCCCCTGGGTTGTGTTGCGCCAGCGGCCAAGTCAAATTGACGCCATTGGTACCACCACCAGAGCCACTACATTCATTGGTTTCCGGAAATGGGCCAGATTCTAATCATTTTTTGACTCATATCCACCAATACAATAATTGCTTTCAAATGACATCATTTGGCGCAACAAAAGTTATTGGAGACAATTTTATGCCTACTTTCAAGGTATATAAGTATAATGGCAAACAACTTTATTTAGTTTTACATCCATATAGCTGGTGCAAAATATGTTGAGCCAGTTTTGTGTAGATGTGTTTACAAAGTGTTCCAATACTTGGTAAAGCCTACTATCTAAAACTGCCATGGAAGGCTACTGTTAAATGTTGAGATTTACTTTTAATTTGAAATGATCTATAAAGTATTTTTGGAGTATTTTTAAATTTTTGCAAATATATTTTATGGGCGATTCAGCAAGAGAAGTCGATCAGCGTTGCGCACACAACAACTTAGTGAAAAGATCCATTGTGGAACAACTTCAAACATTTTTCCATCAACACAATGAATTAGTTGCATTATTCACAACTGCATTAGACCCCATGCCATCAGACAATCATAAAATTGTCATCAGAGCCGATAAGGCGTCTGCAGGACAACATGCTGGACGTTTTAATGCGCCAACAATTGATGAAGTGGCTATTGTCGTCGTGGGAGAAAATTTAGAAAACCGAGACATTGTTTTACTTCGACGGAACGATCAACTTCAGCGTGTGTCTGAAACACATCGATCATATGATGCCTTACAATATCCTATCCTATTTTGCCAAGGGGAAGGGCTATCATTCTTCAAGTAAGATGTTAAATCCAGTTACAGGTAAATTAATTAACAATATATGTTTACCACATTAAAATATATGTTTACTAACTTAAAATTTATATTATCAAATTAATAACAAAAAAATTGCTTATAGGTACTGAAACGAACAAAATAGTTAGTTCAATGAATTATTATTCATACAGACTGATGGTTCGAGAATGAGGACAATCACATCTTAAAGTGTCGGCGTCTATTTCACCAATATGATGTGGATATGTACATACATATGTGAAAATTGAAACTGAACGATTGACATTTATCAGATTGAACCAGGCAAAACTCCGTTCCGAGGAATATATTCACCTTCGGGATGCCATTAATGCTGATGGAAATGCACAGAATGTTGGCAGAACAACTATTCTCCCAGCAACATACGTCGGAAGCCCGCGACACATGCATGAATATGCTCAAGATGCTAGGTCCTATGTACGACATTATGGCACACCAGATTTGTTTATCACATTCACATGCAATCCAAAGTGGACAGAAATTCAATAAGAATTGTTTACTAGCCAATCACCTATTGATCGCCACGATATCACTGCAAGGGTGTTCAAAATGAAATTAAAATCACTCATGGATTTTATTGTTAAGCATCGCGTGTTCGGCGAGACGCGCTGTTGGCAAAAACGCGGATTGCCACATGCACATATCCTCATTTGGTTGGTTGAGAGGATAAGACCGAATGAAATTGATAATGTGACATCTGCAGAAATTCCCGATAATAATGAAGACCCACTGTTACATGAGGTTATTACAAAAAATATGATACATGGTCCATGTGGAATATTAAATCCAATTTCTCCGTGTATGGTTGAAGGAAAATGTTCAAAACGCTACCCAAGACAATTAGTAACAGAAACTATTACTGGAAATGATGGATATCCACTTTATCGCCGCCGATCCATTGATGACAATGGAAAGTCAACAATAGTCAAAGTAAATCGACAGGACATTGAAGCTGATAATCGTTGGGTTGTTCCGTTTTCGTCATTACTCTGCAAGGCATATAAAGCACACATAAACGTCGAATTTTGCCATTATGTAAAATCTATTAAATATATTTGCAAGTATGTGAACAAAGGTAGTCACATGGCTGTCTTCGGAGTTGCTGCCGAAAATTCAAATGATGACGTCACTCAATATCAAATGGGCCGCTATGTTAGTAGTAACGAAGGCATGTGGCGTATATTTTCGTTTCCAATACATGAACGACACCCTACTGCTGTTCACTTGGCCGTATATTTGGAAAATGGTCAACGGGTGTATTTTACAGATGCAAACGTATTACAACGAGTTGACAGGCCACCATCGACAACATTAACCAGCTTCTTTGAAATGTGCCAGAATGATGATTTTGCCAGAACGCTACTTTACTCCGAAATGCCAAGATATTATACCTGGAATCAATCATCCAAAAAATTTCAACGACGAAAACGAGGACAGCCAGTTTCAGATTACCCACAAGTATTTTCCACCGATGCACTAGGCCGTATTTATGCAGTCCATCCCAGTCAAGACGAGTGTTTTTATTTGCGTTTATTGGTAGTCAATGTTCGTGGTCCAACATCATTCCAACATCTGCGAACTGTTAATGGTGTATTGTGTGACACATACAGAGAAGCCTGTCAACATTTGGGATTGTTAGAGAATGACACTCATTGGGACCAGACTCTTGAAGATGCTGTGATTTCGACAAATGCTAAACAAATACGAACATTATTTTCTATAATTTTGTCTACATGCTACCCATCAGCACCGACTGATTTATGGCATAAATACAAAGATCATATGGCGGAAGATATATTGCATCAGATGCGTTTTAGAACATCGAATGCAGATTTGCAAATGAACGAAGAAATTCACAATGAAGCATTAATTTTAATTGAGGACATGTGATTGATGCTTACCAACAAAGTATTAATACAAATAGGAATGATAGGACCCAATCGCCCAATGTTCGACTCATTTGATCAAGAATTGAGATGCGAAGCCCAATACAATACCGAAACATTACGAGGAATGGTTGATAGAACAGTCCCCTTTTTAAATCAACAACAAAAATATGCTTACGATACGCTCATGAAAGTAGTGAACGATGGAACTGGCGGATTTTATTTTTTAGATGTTCCCGGTGGAACTGGAAAAACTTTTTTGTTATCATTGATTTTGGCAACTATTCGGTCGTAAAATGGAATTGCACTGGCCCTAGCTTAATCAGGTATTGCAGCTACGTTGTTGGAAGGCGGTCGAACAGCTCATTCAGCTCTCAAGCTGCCGTTAAACCTTCAAATTAGTGAAACTCCAACTTGCAACCTTTCGAGGAATTCTGCGATGGCCAAAGGGCTGCAGCAAACAAGATTGATCATTTGGGATGAATGTACGATGGCACACAAAAAATCTTTGGAAGCATTAGATCGCTCGATGCAAGATTTACGAAATAACAAAAACCGGTTTGGTGGTGCATTGATACTATTGGCAGGTGATTTTCGACAAATATTGCCAGTTGTTCCCCGCTCAACGCCAGCTGAGTGCTGCCTGTTTGAAGTCGTCCATTTTATGGAAATATCGGGTGATTTTTTAAGAGCTTGATAACTTTTTTTTAAAAAAACGCATAAAATTTGCAAAATCTCATCGGTTCTTTATTTGAAACGTTAGATTGGTTCATGACATTTACTTTTTGAAGATAATTTCATTTAAATGTTGACCGCGGCTGCGTCTTAGGTGGTCCATTCGGAAAGTCCAATTTTGGGCAACTTTTTCGAGCATTTCGGCCGGAATAGCCCGAATTTCTTCAAATGTTGTCTTCCAAAGCTGGAATAGTTGCTGGCTTATTTCTGTAGACTTTAGACTTGACGTAGCTACGTAAATAAGCAAAATTGCCGCATTCCAACAGCATCTTTGAAAAATACGGTCCAATGATTGCACCAGCGTACAAACCACACCAAACAGTGCATTTTTCGGGATGCATGGGCAGTTCTTGAACGGCTTCTGGTTGCTCTTCACCCCAAATGCGGCAATTTTGCTTATTTACGTAGCCATTCAACCAGAAATGAGCCTCATCGCTGAACAAAATTTGTCGATAAAAAAGCGGATTTTCTGCCAACTTTTCTAGGGCCCATTCACTGAAAATTTCTTGATTGGACTTTCCGAATGGACCACCTAAGACGCAGCCGCGGTCAACATTTAAATGAAATTATCTTCAAAAAGTAAATGTCATGAACCAATCTAACGTTTCAAATAAAGAACCGATGAGATTTTGCAAATTTTATGCGTTTTTTTTTAAAAAAAAGTTATCAAGCTCTTAAAAAATCACCCGATACATTAAAACACTTAAATTAAGTATAAACATGAGAGTCGAATTGCAGGAAGACCAGTCTGGAGAACTGTTTTCCAAACAATTGCTCGATATTGGTAATGGTATTATTGCTGTTGATACATCATCTGGATACATTACATTCCCTACCAATTTTTGTAACTTTTGTGAATCAAAGACCGAACTCAGACCGAAATCACATTTGGTTAAGCGAACGTGTTATATTGGCCGCAAAAAATGTTGATGTGAATGAAATGAATTTTCATATTCAAGAGAAAATAGCTGGCGTATTGAAGAATTACAAATCAGTTGATTCCATTACTAATGAAGATGAAGTTGTCAATTATCCAACAGAATTTTTAAATTCGCTGAAATTGCCCGGCTTACCACCTCATAATCTGCAATTAAAAATCGGATCAGTAATTATTATGTTACGGAACATAAACCCGCCACGTCTGGGTAATGGTACCCGGCTTGCGGTGAAGAAATTATTGAACAACGTCATCGAAGCCACAATTTTAAAAAGGCGAAGATGTTTTAATCCCACGCATCCCTATGATACCGAACGACATACCATTCAGCTTTAAACGTTTACAGTTTCCAGTGCGGCTTGCATTTGCAATGTCAATAAATAAATCGCAAGGGCAGTCGCTAAGTGTATGTGGCATCAACCTAGAAAATCGATGTTTTGCACATGGCCAATTATATGTCGTCTGTTCCCGTGTCGGAAAACCATCAACATTATTTGTTTATGCGCCAGGACATAAAACTAAAAATATAGTTTATCAAAAAGCATTAGAATAGAGAGAAGCAGTGAAGGGTATAGAGGCTACGGATATTAGTTGCTTTCTAGAGCGCGCATGGTGTTGAGCTCAGTGTTTACTTCAAAATGCTAAGTTGTTCAATAGGGATATGTAAAAACATAAGTGAAATTATGGAACCCTATGGAATAAACGCTATTATGAAAATATATATTTTGTTTTTTATTTAATAAAATTAGTAAAGTCCTCCTCAGGTATGGCGAGACCAGGCAAATAGGGATTCATTTATCTATATACATATGTATATAAATATTCCAAAAATTGACTTTTTTCATAAAATTTTCTATTGTTTTTCAATATTTTGATTTGTAAATTATTTGAATCGTTCAATTTCGGTCGATTGCTCTTTTATTCCGGCTATTTAAAAAAAAATGTTTGAGAATTATTCAGTGAAAACTTTATGTGTGTTTCAAACGGAGTGATCAATTACAGATTGAAATTTGTTACGAAGCCACGAAGAGGTCCTGCTAATATCGGTTGGTGTTCTTTTTGCCATCAACGCCAAGGCACATGAACGAGTACTCCCAGGATGCGATGACATACGTGTGGAATTATAGATCGGGGTCAATCAGCAAGCGATCGTCACGTTGTCACAGCACGACTTTTCAAACAACAGTTACGATGTTCTTCTTTGGATGGTGGATAGTGGTTACACCAGATCAAATTGATGAAATCATTTCTGCTGAAATTCCTGATGCAGAGAAAGATCCAGTATTAAACGAAGTGATGAAAACCAATATGGTTCATGGACCTTGCTTACACCACAATCCCACTCCCGTTTGTATGTCTAACAATAAATGTACGAAACACTATCCACTTGCCATTCTTTCGGAATCGCAAACTGGAAATGATGGATATCCACTCTATCGTCGTAGCTCATCAGACGACCACACAACTTAGAGTAGTGAATATCAAAGTTGACAATATATGGATCGTACTATATTCGCCACTGTTGTCTAATTCACATTAAAATCTCATGTCAATGTTTGATATCGTAATTTGGTGAAATCGATCAAATATGTTTGCAAGTAAGTCACCAAAGGATGCAACATGGCGGTTATTGGTCTTGAACGATACGGTCGAACTGCAATAAAGCGCTTTGTAGGATATTTCCTTTGCAATTCATGAACGTTTTCCGACTGTTGTGCATCTCGCAGTTAATTTGGAGAATGGCCAAAGAGTGTACTTCAACCCAGAGAATATAGTGCAGCCAGTGGAAACACAGCCAGCATCAAAATTACGCAGAAAGGAAGGCCAACCAGTAGATTGTCGGTATGTTCTCAAATAATGCATTTCGATGAATATACACAATCCACCGGAAAAACGACCTTCGGTTCCTATTGGATAATGTACGCACTTCAACTTCATTTGAGTCATTGCGTACTGTAAATGGTACGGAGTGTACAATTGTTTTAGAAACAAGCCAGCAAAATATGTACGATGCGGTGCAAATGAAGTTCGCACACTTTTCGGGAAGATCATTTCGACATATCAACCTTCAAATCCGCTTCAATGATGGTATACGAACAAAAATTACATTGTCGAAGACATTTTACATCGCATTCGCTAAGAATTGTGGTGGTTTAATATCAATTCCATCTGCCGTTTATCAATTCATGAAAGATGAACTCATAAAGAATATTCGAACATTGGCCAAATTATCGTAACTTCGATTGCTTGAGTGCACGCACAATTTTAGCTGCCAAAAATACCGATGTTGTTGACTTAAACTGGAAGATTTAAAGTCAAATTTCAGAAGACTTGCGCTCATACAAATCGATCGATCGTCTTGACAATGAGACGAAGCCGCGATTATCAAGTGGAATTTCTAAGTGCTTTGGAGAGGCTTGGTATGACACCGCGTTATTTGCGTCTCAAAGTTGGATCTGTCGTTATTATGTTCCGCAATCTTCAAGCACCGAAACTGTGTAAAGCAACCCGACTGATTGTAACGTAGCTATCTTATAGAATGGGGCAGAATGCTTGAGTCTACGAATTCCTCTGAGCTCCAACGGTTTGCCATTTCAGTTCAAACCTTTTCAGTTTTCAAAGAGTTCTACAATTTTCCATATCAGTTCCAACGCATTCTATTTCCAGTGAAAATTGCATTTGAGATGAGAATCAATAGGACACAAGGATAGTCGCTAGAAGTGTGTGGCATAAATTTGGAAATGCTATGTTTTTCACACTCTCGGATATACGTGGCGTGCTCACGAGTTGGAAAACCATCTCTCTGTACATTTACGCACCGAAACAGAAACAAAAAATATTGTTTATCAAGCCTTGTTACATTGAAAAAATTTGGAAAAATCTATATAAATAAAAATGAATCGTCAAACTGTATGTATGGTCAATAACGCCTGGACCAATTTGGCCAATTCTTTTTCTTAAATGATCGTTGAAGTTCAAAAATGGTTTTTACGGCGAAAAAAATTCGAATAATTTCCGGAAAACCCCTAAAAACCAATCTTAATGAAATTTTTAAAGGTTGTTTGTTGTGGATCGGGAAAGGTTTAGAAACAAAATACCTTATACTTTTCATGAGGAGAAGTCGGAAAATTGGACAATTCCAAAAAGTACAATTGTTTATTCAATTTTTGTTTTTTTTTGTTTTTCAATATTTTGATTTGTAAATTATTTGAATCGTTCAATTTCGGTCGCTTGCTTTTTTAATCCGGTTATTCAAAAGAAAAACTATTGAAAATTATTCAGTGAAAACTTTATGTACATATGTACATATGTTTGAGACGAAGTGATCAATTACAGATTGAAATTTGATACGAAGCCACGAAGAGGTCGCGCTAATATTGGTCGGCGTTCTTTTTGCCATCAACGTATGGCAGCCCCAGGAAAGGCAAGAAGTACTCCCAAAATGCGACGACATACGTGCGGAATTATGGATCGCGGTCAATCAGCTAGCGATCGTAACGATATCACACGACTTTTTAAACAATAGCTGCAATATTTGGTGGCCTTTATCTTGAAGCCACGTATGTATATACAAGTATGGTGCAGTCAGATGCTGGATGTAGTCTGTTGAGTTGCAAAAAAGGGGTTTGCCGCACGCACACATTCTTCTTTGAATGGTGGATGGTGGTTACACCAGATCAAATTGATGAAATAATTTTTGCGGAAATTCCTCATGCAGAGAAAGATCCATTATCTACGAAGTGATGAAAACCAATATGGTGCATGGACCTTGCGAACCTTACAATCCCACTTTGGTTTGTATGTCTGACAATAAATGCACGAAACACTATCCTCGTGCTTTTCTTTCGGAAACGGAAATGAGAAATGATGGAGATTCATTGGATCGGCGTCGCTCACCAGACGACAATGGCAGAACATTTAGCATTTAGAGGCGTGAGTATCGACGTTAACAACACATGGATCGTACCATATTCGCCACTTTTGTCTAATTCACATTCAAAACTCATGTCAATGTTGAATATTGCAGATTGGTGAAATCGATCAAATACGTTTGCAAGTACGTCACCACAGAAAGCAACATAGCGGTTATTAGCTTTGAACGATATGAGATCAGCAGTATGGGTCGATATGTGAACTGCAATAAAGCGCTTTGGTAGGATATTTACTTTTGCAATTCATGAAATTTTTCCGAATGTTCTGCGTCTCGCGTTTCAACTTTATTTAAGTCATCGCGTATTGTGAATGGTACAGTGTGTGCAACTTTTTGAGAAGCATACCAGCATTTGCATTTGCTGGAACAAGGACAATGCGATAGTACTTCGCATGCGACTGAAGTTCGCATACTTTTCGCGAAGCTCATTTCGGCACATAAGCCTTCAAATTCGCGTTAATTATGGGATACGAAAAAATGGCATTGCCGATGACATTTTCGCTTAGAATTGGAAATGGGCGAATTTCGGTTGATACTTCCAGTGGTTTGATATCAATTTTACCTCCCTTTTGTCAATTCACTTCAGCGGAAGATGAACTCATCACGAATGTTTATCCGAACATTGGCCAAATTATCGTAACTGCGATAGCTTGAGTGCACGCGCAATTTTAGCTGCCAAAAATACCAGTGTTAATGACAATTACCCGCCTGAAGAACAACAAAGCGGCGGGGACCGATGGATTACCGGCCGAGCTATTCAAACACGGCGGCGAAGAACTGATAAGGAGCATGCATCAGCTTCTTTGTAAAATATGGTCGGACGAAAGCATGCCCAACGATTGGAATTTAAGTGTGCTATGCCCAATCCATAAAAAAGGAGACCCCACAATCTGTGCCAACTACCGTGGGATTAGCCTCCTCAACATCGCATATAAGGTTCTATCGAGCGTATTGAGTGAAAGATTAAAGCCCACCGTCAACAAACTGATTGGACCTTATCAGTGTGGCTTTAGCCCTGGAAAATCAACAACCGACCAGATATTCACCATGCGCCAAATCTTGGAAAAGACCCGTGAAAGGAGAATCGACACACACTACCTCTTCGTCGATTTCAAAGCTGCTTTCGACAGCACGAAAAGGAGCTGCCTCTATGCCGCGATGTCTGAATTTGGTATCCCCGCAAAACTAATACGGCTGTGTAAACTGACGCTGAGCAACACGAAGAGCTCCGTCAGAATCGGGAAGGACCTCTCCGAGCCGTTCGATACCAAACGAGGTTTCAGACAAGGCGATTCCCTATCGTGTGACTTTTTCAACCTGCTTCTGGAGAAAATAGTTCGAGCTGCAGAACTTAGTAGAGAAGGTACCATCTTTTATAAGAGTGTACAGCTGCTGGCGTATGCTGATGATATTGATATCATCGGCCTTAACACCCGCGCCGTTAGTTCTGCTTTCTCCAGACTAGACAAGGAAGCAAAACAAATGGGTCTGGCAGTGAACGAGGGCAAGACGAAATATCTCCTGTCATCAAACAAACAGTCGTCGCACTCGCGACTTGGCACTCACGTCACTGTTGACAGTCATAACTTTGAAGTTGTAGATAATTTCGTCTATTTAGGAACCAGTATTAACACCACCAACAATGTCAGCCTGGAAATCCAACGCAGGATTGCTCTTGCCAACAGGTGCTACTTCGGACTGAGTAGGCAATTGAAAAGTAAAGTCCTCTCTCGACGAACAAAAGCCAAACTCTATAAGTCGCTCATAATTCCCGTCCTGCTATATGGTGCAGAGGCTTGGACGATGTCAACAACTGATGAGTCGACGTTGCGAGTTTTCGAGAGAAAAGTTCTGCGAAAGATTTATGGTCCTTTGCGCGTTGGCCACGGCGAATATCGCATTCGATGGAACGATGAGCTGTATGAGATATACGGTTCAGGGAATTAAAAGACAGCGGCTACGCTGGCTAGGTCATGTTGTCCGAATGGACGAAAACACTCCAGCTCTGAAAGTATTCGACGCTGTACCCGCCGGGGGAAGCAGAGGAAGAGGAAGACCTCCACTCCGTTGGAACCAAGTGGAGAAGGACCTGGCTACGGTTGGAATATCCAATTGGCGCCACGTAGCGAAAAGGAGAAACGACTGGCGCGCTGTTGTTAACTCGGCTATAATCGCGTAAGCGGTGTCTACGCCAATTAAGAAGAAGAAGAATGACTTAAACTGGAAGATTCAAAGTCAAATTCCGGGAGGTTTCCGCTCATATAAATCGATCGATCGTCTTGACAAGGAAGACGAAACCGTAAATTATCCAGTGGAATTTCCAAATTCTTTGGAGAGGCTTGGTATGCCCAGCATCATTGGCTTCTCAAAGTTGGATCTGTCATTATTATGTTTCACAATCTTCATGCGCCGAAACTGTGTAATGGAACCCGACTAATTATGACGCAGTTATCGAATACAAGGGACAGCCATTTCAGTTCAAACGTATTCAATTTCCAAGGAAAATTGCCTTTGCGTTGACAATCAAGAGGACACAAGGGAATCGGGAAATGCTATGTTTTTCACTCGGCCAGATATACTTATGTGGCGTGTTGACGAGTTGGAAACCCATCTTCTCTGTATATTTACGCACCAGAACAGAAATCAAAAAATTGTTTATTAAGCTGCACTACATTAAAAAAATGTACAAAAATCGAAAATAAATCATTTTCGACAGAATATAATTTCAACTTTTTTTCATTTCAAAACACAGCTAGTCGAAAATAAATGATTGATAAATGATACAATATAAATTCAACTTTCTTTTCATTTCAAAACATATAATTTCAGGCAGGACAACGGCTGTCGGGTTAGCTAGTACTAGATATAAAAGGAAGTCGTGTTACTTACACTATTTATAACTCAAGAACGGCTACACCGATTTGGCTGAAAATTGGTGGAGAGGTAGCTTTGAACCAGGGGAAGGACATAGGGACTGTTTCTTTAAGTTAAAATTTAACTTAAAGAATATATGATATAATTTTTATTTCAAAATTCATTTAAGAATCAGAATCAGTGCAAAAATAATACAATTGCTAAATATTGCGAATGGTAGAAAATAACTGCAATGAATGGATCATGTTTAGCTCAGTAATCAGTCGATGAATAATACACCACTGATCATGCCATAACCTTGCCAGCAGACCATAATGATGGAGCCATGTTTCTAATGTCACACACTGACGCAAAAATTTGGTTTTATTGCGACTAAAGAGCACGCACAAACTACCCAGAATCAGCAAATCGTTGTTTTTGTTGGATTATGAACCTGCGCGGCACGCACTTTGCACAGAGCTTTCGCTTCTTTAGGGTGTCCACTGCCCTCATTGTCCTCGGTGCTTATTTCGCCTCTTTCCAACTTAGCAAATCTCTTTACAAAGGTTGATTTCTCTGGTGCAGTATTTGTGCCCCAAAAAACAATGATTTATGAATACACTAAAGGCTTTTTGATCAATTTTTGTAACTAACACAAGTTGCTTCATCCAAAATGCTATATTTCATTTACTAATAGTTTCTCATTTTAATAATAATTTCAAATTTCCTTAAAAATATTTAAATAAACAAAACATATCCAACCGATTTTGCATTGCGAGGTTTGATTTCAGACATAACAAATTTGTGTGGAAATTGTGAGCATTTGAGCTTTTGAAATCACGTCAGCATACGGAAAATCTCACAATAGTTAGGGTGGCGATTTTTGTGAAGGCATCGAGAATAGGGCTCTAAGTATAATGGGGGAGCTTGGGATGCTGATTAAATTGTGTTGCACAAAAGTTTGTATAGGTTTCTACATTTCGTATACGCAAGGTAAGAAAATATCAAGTGATAATTAAGGGACGGCAAAATATGTCTTCCAATAATAAATCCTTATTCTGCTCAAACCTCACAAGAAAAAAGCACAAAAAATTCACCAAAAGAGGTGAAAAGCACTTCGCTGTGAACCAGCATTTTTATAAAAGCAAAACAAAATAATGAAATGGACAACAAGGAAAACCGATTTTAGTAAAATTTAGCACACTGTGAATAGTCCTAACCAACTTGGAAAATAGGATAGTAAAAACCATTAATAAATAAAAATACAGTAAAATCTATATTAAATGGACGCTCTATTAAGTACAACTTTACGTACAACTCTATTAACTGGACAGAAAGGCTGGTAACCAGACATTGAGAAGGCAGCCTTCAATTCTTTAATTTTTCCAATGAAATTTATTTATATGAACACATTTAAAATTAAACCTCAAGTACAATCCCTTTATCCATTCTAGAGAAAGCAAAACTAGCAGCGCGGTTGTTGAGGCCAATGACGTCAAAATAATCGGCGTACGCCAGCAGCTGTTCACTCTTGCACCGCGACCTTAGGTCTATTGTGGTCTTTAGTCTTTCACATAATACGCTCGATAAAACCTTATATACGATGTTGAGTAGGCTTATCTCACGGTAGTTGCAAAAAATTGCAGGATCCCACACTGACTTTGCGCTGCTTTCGATACACAAGAACCTACTCGTCTCAGTCCTTGTCCCGTTTATCACGCTTCTTGGACGGCGATGATGTCAGCCTTTACTCTAACGAGGGCATCAATCAGCTGGACAGCGGCACATTCCGAATTAAGGGACCGATCATTCCAGGTGCATGCTTTAAATCGTAAGCCTTGACACGCTTGCAGTGCTCGTAATAAAAAGGTCAGTCTCTCATCTGAGGCTGTTTAAATATTTAAAAGAATCGTTTCTGGCGACTTCCATATGAGTGGTGCTCAAAGAACTTTCCTCACTCCTGTGAACTTCTACATATGGCTCCATTACATCTACTTGTCAGTGATATTCGTAGTTGACAGAATGTTCGAGTGTCGAAGTTTTGTTAACGATCTAGTAGATAAGTGCTGCCAGATTGTGCAACAGACACAGTACTAGTTAGAGTGCTGCCATGATAAGAGCAAATGAGATATAAATAAGAAGTTGTTGTTGTTGAAGTCGGATAATAAGTAATGATGAGTTAAGTTGTAGGAATTTGAAATGAAGATAAGTGTATAGGCTTTAAACTGGGACTTTTATTTAACAAATTATTGATCGACCTCAAGTGTGAGTTACAAGGTAAACGATTTATCGAAAAATCCGTTACAATTGCGTCAGAAGTGGGGTTGTCAAGTAAATTTTCAGGAAAAATTATTCGGAAATGGCGAAGTTTAACGCTCTGAGTATTCCACATCAGAAAAAGGAGGTGGAACAGGCTGGGTTAGTAACTACTAGATTTTGCGAGATATGACAATCTTAGATAAATTAAAGCAAAACCTTCGCTTGTTGTCGTCAATGAGCTACGGAGGGGATTGCCAATGTCCTGAGTGTATTGTAGCTTAAGGGTCCAGGTCCAGGAGTAATGTTCAGATGAAGCAGTGGCATTTAGGTGCACCATTTGCGGGAATTGGCATGAATGTAGATGGTTCATCTCCCACCAATAAATTAGGAAACAGACATGTTTTGGTAGTCAATGCTTAGTCAATTCCTAATGTAGAAGCTGGTCCAATGGAGTAAGGTTGCGACCAAGAAAGGGATGTCGAAACATCTTTAATACGGGAGAATAGGCATCTGGAGACTACAATGAACGAAGGACAGGCAACAGCATCCTAGAAGACGAAATGATAGACATATCACGATCAAAATCTAATTGGTGATAAATTGGCAGAATTAACTCGACGGCGATGCCGAGGAATACATATTTCAATTAGAATTAGAGTGAGATACTACGAAGATAGCAAAAAAGGACGGTGCTCAAGCCATGTCAAAGGTTATAGACATGATCATGATTGTTGCTGCAATAATAACGCAACTATCACAGATGGGTGTAATGGCGTATTGTCAGAGGTCTAATGGGATACAGTCATGCTCTCAGCTCAGAGTAAAAGTTTAAATCAACATAACACCAATTTTTGCCCGGACGGAAGAGAAGGACGGAGCGGCTGAGCGGAACATGTCAGATATGTACACAAATAGCGAACAAATCTCACAAACAAACTTTGCAGCATCCTAGGAAAGCATCATTTATGAGAAATGTTGTCGAAGCATTATTCCTGACACACGCCCCATTGTTAAGCGAAATGAAGCTACAGAACCATACCTATTAGTTTTAGAAGAAGAACTATTGGCTATTGCGAAAAAAAATCAAACACTCCAAAGCTCCTGGAATAGACGGTATACCAAATAGGGCCCTAAAAGAATGCATGTATATTAGAAGAGGTGATCTCCGATCCATGGAAGGTACAGTGTCTGGTTCTACTCCCAAAACCAAAAAAGCCACTAGAAGAACCTTCATCATATCGACATCTGTGCATTCTCGACACGTTTGGTAAAGTGTACGAAAGCATTGTAAGAAATCGCCTGTCTGCCAAAAACCCGGCGGATTATAAGAGAGACAATACGCCTATACAAACAAAGAGGTCCACTATTGACGCACTAAGAGAAGTACATAGTTGATACTGCGAAATGTTAAGTAGGAAAAGATAGAAAGTTGGTACCAAAAAATAAAAGCTCTATACGAAATACGCGTTCTCATTATATGATAAATATTAAAATGAGTTACTTTCAAAATAGGAGATTGTTATTCGACGAAGACGAAGGCACTCAGAGCTACCCTATCTCCAGTGGAGTAGCACAAGGCTCGGTTTTAGGCCCACTACTATGAAACATCTGTATGACCTCCGGATCAAATGCACTGCATAACTGGTTTGCGCCGATGGATGGCTACCATGAGTGTAGAGCTGGCTGAACGAAAAACAGAAGTCCTACTCATAAGCTCCAGGAAAATTGACGAAAAGATATCGCTCACCATAGGAGAATGTGAGATTACTTCGCAGCCACAATTGAATAAGACAAGACTGAGACTTTTACAACAGAATAGATGTCCGTCAGTCCATATAATAGAGGAGCCTTAAATGTCTTCTTCTCTTTCATGAAGTAATATTTTGTCCAGTGGTCTCGTTCCGCTAAAGTTCCGCACTCCGTCTTCCGATGCTTTCTCCTACTATAATTAAAACATACAATCAAACACGAGCTAAATATCGCATGCGTTTCCCCTCGTGCATAAAGTAGACTACTGTTATCTCTTAAAAGCTTCCTTTTAATTTTTTCGTTGCTTTTTAAAGTCAAAATAGTAGAACTGATTAAAAATTTAAATAGAATTGCTTCCATGGGCAAACGATGTATCGGCATTCATAGCAAACAATACGCAACATCTAACATAAAAACAAGGACAGACCAATGCAATATTTAAACGGCCACGATGTAGTTTTCTGTGGTACTGTGCTACCACTGACAGGTGATTTCCGACGGCCCAGTTATACTTCTCTTTTCTTAAGCCAATGAGATTAACGAAAGCTTAAGCAATCGTTCCTATGGTAAGTCTTGAAACACTTCAATTGTCATAAATATTTGCGAACAATTGCCAATAGATCCACTCTCAGATATAACATAATTGCTAGATATTGGGAATGTTAGAATTTCTCGATAAATCGTCTTTCTTGTAACTCACTCTTGAATAACTGGATTGTTAAATAAAGTTCCAATTTAGTGTTAAAACACTTATCTCTATATCAAATTCAAACTACTCATTATCCGAATTAAAAACTTTTTATTTATATCTCATTTGCTCTTAACACTACAGTACTTTAAGTAGAAGTGTCTTTTGCTAAATCAGGCAGCCCAAAACATCATTATTACTAAAATATTGCCACTCGCACTTTATGGCAACGAAGAATTCCGCTATCAAGTTCATTCTGGCAATTTATCGTCGATTCCATTTAGTACAGTTATTCGTGTTCGCCAAAACCAGACACAAACTGAGAGCTTCCTTATAAAGGGATGCCGAGCCATTCATCGACAAACCTTATCCGCTCCGCCTATGTTGGCGGTGCCATCTGGCCTTTTCGCACCTGATAGGTGACCCTGGATTTCTCCTGACCACTTTCATATGGCCGTCGCCACCTGCTTCCAATCATCACGGGAGATGCCTCCTTCCAACTTGTTGCTATCGAACACATCAAATTTAATGGAGCATGCAAATTTAGCGATTTCGCTAAACGTTGGAGCCATTCCTGCCTAGTAGTAGTTCTTATAGAGGAAGGCTTACACTTAATGTGACGCTTCAAAGCAAAGTGGCATCGCTAGATCCCGCTGTTTTCATCTTAACCGTTCAGCACTATTTAAGCCTATTCAAGTGTGCTAGAATGTTGTTCAGATTCCCGTCCAACATGGACCTGCCCTATCTGTTGGCATGTTCCTGCCAAATCCCACTACTTTACCACCCCTTTGAAGGGATATCCGTGTTTGCACATTCACCTTCACCGAAAGGCGATGTCGTCTTCCTACATATATATATATAGACTCCCGTTCGAATCATTGTGTTTTTTCGAAGAGATAGATTCGGGCGGTTGAAAGGTCCCTACACAGACCAAGTGTGACTGCTAAAAAACATTCTATAATTCAGACCATAAGTTAGGGCAAAGTGACGTGCAACTGAAAAAAATGCCTCAGTTCTCGGAAAATCAACATGTATGTAATACATGATTATGATTTATACTAATATGAAATTCTCACTTATGTTTGGTTATGATAGCAAACACACCTTCTAAACGAGTGTACGATAATAAGGAACAGCCAGCAGATAGATGGAGGCCATGTAACAAAGGCCGCAGAAGATTCTACACTAAACTCACTTATAGGAAGCGTAAGCGTAGTTCCGTAAGAGCTCTGTTAAGCAGTGTCATGAGCCGCAAAACTAGAGGCAGACAATCAAAACAAATTTTAACAACTCCTTCAAGATGATTCCAAACTAGGCAGAACCAAAAATAAACATTTTATTAACCTAACGTGGTAAAACGAAAAATTTGTGTTGCTATAAAATGGCACCGAAGAAAGGTTCCCTTTTCAAAAATAAAGTAAACTGTTTTGGACATAAAGAGACAATGGAGCGCATTTGCACAGCTCATGAAAAATGTAGGCAGTAAAAGTTTCGCCCACTCCTCAAAGATTACATTCGTTCCAAATTTTACCAGAGTAGCTAAACTTCCATGAACTCACGAAAAAGCCTTTGAGAGGAATTAAAAACAGGAAGTGGCTTTCAAAACTCTCAAGAAACGGTTAATTACTGCACCAATGTTTGTTTATCCGATTCGACACTCATTACGGATGCAAGTAGATATGCAGTACCTGGCGTTCTATTACAAGTTAATAACAGGAACGGGAAAATAATTGCGTAATATATTTAGACGATAAGCAAGCCAGAGAAAAATTATTGCGTAAATCAGCGAAATTACTGGCGACAGTGCAGTGTATGGTATTCAAGGCGTAAATTATATATACTCAGAATGAATGTCAGAACAAAACAGATTCGACGATAAATTGCAAGAATCAGGCAGGCAGCGAAATTCTTAGTTGCTGGTTTAGCTTAATCCTACTACATATGTATATAAGGACTGCCGGGTTGACTGCAGACACAGTTCTAGTTAGAATGCTGTCAAGTAAAGGTAAATGAGGTGTAAGCATGAAGTTGAGAACAACATGTAATAACATGTTTAATTATTTTAATAAACTAAGAAGCTGCTACTACGTAATAATAGGTAGATGGAATAAGAATAACTACTTTGAATCGTCTTTGGTGAGGTATTTTTTGCAAAGGCGCTCAACTCAGTCTCGCAAGTTTAGGCTCCTATGCAACCGTCGTAGCCCTAACCGAGAACTGCACAATCCAATCGGTCGCTTGTAGACCCTAACCCAGTCTCGCACGTGTAAGCTCCTATGCAACCGTCATAGCCCTAACCGAGAACTGCACAACAACTACTTAACCATACCAATTGGCCAGTGACAACAGTACGCCGCAGAGCCGTACTCTCACCAAGCAAATGAATTCGCTACATACATCAACCAGCCGGGGTAAAAAAACCGAATTTTCGTATAAATGGGCTATGTGCGGATAGGGGAGCTTCTCCAGAGAAGAAATATCCAAAAATAATATAAAAATAACTTTTATTTTTTAAAATATTCACGATTAAAAGTTCAAAAATTTGCACTAATAACACATGGTATTTCTCTATGTTTCACTAATTTTTTTCACGTTTCTCACTCTGTATATTTAAGTATACACTCTAAACATTGAAATAAGTTCACATTTCACTTTTATTTTGCTATATTTTACCTAAATTTATTAATTTAAAAATAACTTAGCACACTCATCGTTGAAAAGGTTAGATTGTTTACAATTATGACGAGCCTTGCATCTTAAACAGCAAAAATGTAGGATTTTTAACAATTTTTCTTTGTTTGGTTTTTCGCGTGATCCTTTTTTCTATATTAACTATAAAAAAAATACTTTCTAATTATGTATATGTGTAATATGTGATTATGTGACTGAAGTATCTGCGATTTAACGCCTTTAGACTATTTTTTGTGGGGCTACGTCAAGTCTAAAGTCTACAGAAATAAGCCAGCAACTATTCCAGCTTTGGAAGACAACATTTCCGAAGAAATTCGGGCTATTCCGGCCGAAATGCTCGAAAAAGTTGCCCAAAATTGGACTTTCCGAATGGACCACCTAAGACGCAGCCGCGGTCAACATTTAAATGAAATTATCTTCAAAAAGTAAATGTCATGAACCAATCTAACGTTTCAAATAAAGAACCGATGAGATTTTGCAAATTTTATGCGTTTTTTTTTAAAAAGAAAGTTATCAAGCTCTTAAAAATCACCAAGCACCCGGACTAGGATCTAGTAAAGGAACTCAACCTTAAAAAGGTCCAGCAGGACTTTATTTGAGGAGGAGTACTGTGGGCACACAGACAAGACGTATCACATCTGGCAGCACTGTTTGGCAGTTATTCTATTATTTCATTCTCTTTATATTCTTCTTGTATAGACGCCAACAAGTGAAGAAGTCTTCTGAGTTATTTTAATAAATAATCTGTAATTTTATATTACTGTGGTCAGGGATAATGGGATGCCCAACTTATTCCAGTGTGAGAGCGCCTCAAAATAAGCGTTTTTTATAACATTTTCCATTATGGCCAGATCGAACAAAATAAGAATTTTTGGACATTTTAAATTAAAACACCCAACATTTATTACGATTGCAAATTATTATATATTGGACTTTTAATATATGACGAAACTACTTAAATCCTTTTTATGATTTTATGGTATATTAAAACAACTGACTTTTGATCTTTCAATACTTAATAAGGTGAATTAAGCCTGTTAGTTCTCAATTATCAAATGTTGTTAATCATTTGTAATTGAAAATTAATTTTATTATGCATCAAATTACAAAACGTTTCATGAAATATATTTAAATTTCGCATTTTCCTTGATTTTCATTGTTTTAAATTTTTATTAGCGATCTTGAACAGCGGCAACAAATTCCTCCGTTTACATAGTTTTTTGGTAAGATTTCAATCTGGCCGTCGCTCGTTTCCAATTGCTAAACGTCAAAACCTCCCCAATCCAGTCAACTGTCAAAGTTTAGGTGGTTTTGACGTTTAGCAATTGTTCTCTCACTTCCAGTGAGAGAGGAGTTGGGCATCCCATTATTTCTGATTGTAGTGTTTCATTCGGCACAGAGAGAAAACACCTCGCAACTAGAGATGAGCGATATTGCGATTTTTCGATAACTGTGATTTCAGTGATTGCTATTTTTAAATCACTGATTTTATATTGCTAGTGTGATCGTAACTAAGTCGACGTTCAAACGGAGACCTTTTGTTGTTGTTGTAGCGGCAGATTCTGCCAATTTGACAGTGTTTGGCCGAATAAAAGTCCGGGTCCGTTCCAGTTACGTAGACCCGACTGTCCTTCTGTCGTTATTAGCGGCAAATTCTCTTTTGGGTCCTGTAACTCGAGTCAAGTTTTTCCGCCTTTCTTTTCACTACATTGATAGAGCGGTTCGGCTACCTGACACTTAGAGCGTATTGCATACTTCATTTGTATGTTGGTATGAAGGTTTCACATATTTCTTACAAGGAATTACCATTAGTGTGGTTGATCATTTGTTTGTTTAGAATACCCACTTTTAATGTGTATGTTAAAAGAAAAACTAATGTCGGAATGTTTTGAATACCCGCTAATAATATTTTCAAGACCAAATTAATAACGGGAGTTTCCTAACCTTTAAAAAAATATTAAAAACTCGTAATTTTTTTATTCCATAATTGTTTCTGAAATTAATTAATTACAATTCTTGTTTTAAATTAAATGATATTCGGTTAAACGAAATAATTATAAGAGCATCTTTATAAAAAATAAATAAATATAAAACAGTAAAATTAACTTCATTTTTTATTAAAATTCATATAATTTACTACGTTATTTGTTGTAAGTGTTATTAAAGTGTTGTAAGGGAACTGTGGGGGGCATTTCAAAATCCTTACGTACAGCTGCAACCGAAACCATTGAGAAAACATACTGCTTACCTCGAAACGTTACGATCGACCACAACACGTGCGGGATGGGATAGATACCGAGAGTTGAGGAGGGAAGCGAGACGCATTTGCAGACAGAAAAAAAAGAGGCCGAAATGCGTGAGTAGGAAGAACTTGATAAGCTGGCCGACAGGGGTAATGCTCGAAAATTCTACGAAAAAATGCGGCGGCTTACAGAAGGTTTCAAGACCGGAGCATACTCTTGTAGAACCCCCAAAGGTGATCTAGTCACCGATGCCCTGAGCATACTTAACCTATGGAGGGAACACTTCTCCAGCCTGCTGAATGGCAGTGAACACACAACGTCAGGAGAAGGCGAACCCGATTTCCCAATCGATGACGATGGAGCAAACGTTCCATTACCCGACCATGAAGAAGTTTGAATAGCAATTACCCGCCTGAAGAACAACGAAGCGGCGGGGGCCGATGGATTACCGGCCGAACTATTCAAACACGGCGGCGAAGAACTGATAAGGAGCATGCATCAGCTTCTTTGTAAAATATGGTCGGACGAAAGCATGCCCAACGATTGGAATTTAAGTGGGCTATGCCCAATCCATAAGAAAGGTGACCCCACAATCTGCGCCAACTACCGTGGGATAAGCCTCCTCAACATCGCATATAAGGTTCTATCGACGTATTGTGTGAAAATTAAAGCCCACCGTCAACAAACTGATTGGACCTTATCAGTGGGGCTTTAGACCTGGGAAGTCAACACCCGACCAGATATTCACCATGCGCTAAATCTTGGAAAAGACCCGTGAAAGGAGAATCGACACACACCATCTCTTCGTCGATTTCAAAGCTGCTTTCGACAGCACGAAAAGGAGCTGCCTCTATGCCGCGATATCTGAATTTGGTATCCCCGCAAAACTAATACGGCTGTGTAAACTGACGTTGAGCAACACCAAAAGCTCCGTCAGAATCGGGAAGGATCTCTCCGAGCCGTTCGATACCAAACGAGGTTTCAGAGAAGGCGACTCCCTATCGTGCGACTTCTTCAATTTGCTGCTGGATCTTTTATAAGTGTGTACAGCAGCTGGCGTATGCTGCAAACGGGTCTGGCAGAGAACGAGGACAAGACGAAACATCTACGGTCATCAAATAAATCGTCGCACTCGCGCCTTGGCCCTCACGTCACTGTTGACAGTCATAACTTTGAAGTTGTAGAGAGTTTCTTATATTTAAGAACCAGCATGAACACCACCAACAATGTCAGCCTGGAAATGCAACGCAGAATAACTCTTGTCAACAGGTGCTACTTCGGACTGAGTAGGCAATTGAAAAGTAAAGTCCTCTCTCGACAAACAAAAGCCAAACTATAAGTCGCTCATGATTCCCGTCCTGCTATATGGTGCAGAGGCTTGGACGATGACAGCAACCGATGAGTCGACGTTACGAGTTTTCGAGAGAAAGGTTCTGGGAAAGATTTATGGTCCTTTGTGCGTTGGCCACGGCGAATATATCGCATTCGATGGAACGATGAGCTGTGTGAGATATACGACGACATTGACATAGTTCAGCGAATTAAAAGACAGCGGCTACGCTGGCTAGGTAATGTTGTCCGAATGGACGAAAACACTCCAGATCTGAGAGTATTCGACGCAGTACCCGACGGGGAAAGCAGAGGAAGAGGAAGACCTCCACTTCGTTGGAAGGACCTGGCGTCGCTTGGAATATCCAATTGGCGACACGTAGCGAAAAGAAGAAACGACTGACGCGCTGTTGTTAACTCGGCTATAATCGCGTAAGCGGTGTCTACGCCAATTAAGAAGAAGATGCAGTATTATTAAAAACTTAAATTAAATATTTATGGACATTGCAGCCATGAAAAGACAATTTTTAAATTCATCACAAAAGCTTTCAAATTTGGTTTTAACAATAAGTAAAATTAAAAATTTAATCAAATTAAATTAAAATACTCCATAGGCAGTTGAAACTTCTAGTTGTTTCTAAAAATGACTAAACGTATATAACTACACGTTTTTAACATTAGTATTTAGAAATATTAGCATTTTAGCCTTTTCATCGCTTAAACGCGTTCGCCTTTCATTTATTATCAGTCCAGCAGTAGAAAATAACCTTTCACAAGGCACTGATAACACAGTACAACAGCTAATCTGGGGGGTGAGAAATTCCAAGTCAGGGTGATGGTACTAGGTCAGTATAGTAAAACCCTTAAAGGGTTTGGCGTTCGTATGTGTTTTATGACCTTTTAAAAAAACAAAACTACGTTTTTGCCAAAATGTTACAACTAAGCGAAAAAACATCAAGATCAGGAAAAAATTGAAAAGGTCATAAAAAAAACTGACACATACGAACGCCAAACCCTTTGAGGGTTTTACTATACTGACCTAGTACCATCACCCTGACTTAGAATTTCTCACCCCCCAGACAATAATCCCAAAAATGTTCCACAGTGTAATGCAAAGCATCCTAATTTTTCCCGCCCAATTGGTGACAGATATGGGAACTTATAACTGTTTGTTTTCCACCATTGTAACGAATTTTCTGTTCGGCCGATGGCTTCGTCTTCCAAATGCCTCTGAATTTCTATAATAGCTTTCGAAGTACTAGTACCTTTAGGTCTGTTTGTGGCAATATTTGTATCCAATTTACTCGATATTGAGAGTTTCGAGACAGAAGGTACAGGGGTTGTAAGTTGCTCATTTTGCTGGTTTTGGATTTCTCGACTTACCTCGGCAGTAATTCGGTTTTTTACAATATCTACTACTGTACCCTCTGAAAAGGCAAATGTTTTAAATTTCGGATCTGAAAACGTAGCCATTGTCAGCGTATTGCTCTTTTCCGTGTTTCCCAGTCGTTCGGTTAACCCTCTTAACAACGCAGATATAGACGTTTTTATAAAATCTGGATATTTATCATCATTAGATAGATCAGTTAAACTTAAAAAAACCCATTTACTTGTGAACACATGGGGAGCGTAAAAAAGATATTTATTTATTTTAACGTTAAAAAA
>NW_026089624.1:19747574-19799456 GCF_024586455.1 Bactrocera neohumeralis
CAGAAGTAAAACCCCTAATTGGCCTTTCATGTTAAATCCTCCGGACGCTGTGGAAACAACTGCCACGATCAATAAACACCCAATGTATAAAGTGTGACGAAAGTTTGTTTGTGGATTGTTTCTACAACTTTCACTTTAGACCAGTTTGAGCTTTCTTTCTCAACCAAAAATTGATGAATTTTTATAGTTCTGTACTCGTTTCGTTTTCTTTTTGTAAACTTTATAATTAAAATAATAAAATTGATGAATTAAATCCAATGGAAGTGTTTATATACATATTAGTATCAAACATTGTATTACATAACACAAACTCGCGAGCGTTACATATATGTCACGGGTCGTGCAGACCCCCCCGGATAAGGGTCGAACCTTTTGTTTGTAGTTTTGTGTACATATCAACCGTTGTAGTATCCACACAAAGTTTGGTTCCTCTATCTTTGCTATTTAGCTTTCGCGTTTAATGGGTTAATATAGCCAACGATTTTTTTACTTTTTGCATTGTTATACACACTTGCTCGTTACTTAACGCATTTTTTACTATCAGCGTATGTGGCACATACTATGTGCAAAACATCCAAGATGCTGCCACTCTAAATCGTTCTGCATCGCATTTTTAATATTGGAGGCATTGTCAGAGACCGCTTGCAAAATATTACTAGTGATCCCCCATTCCTCAGTAACTTTCATTAATTCAGCTGCCAAATTTTTTGAAGTATGCGATTCAGTCATTGGATAGCATTCCAGTAGTATACTGCACATATCAAATTTTGCATTGAGAAAATGAGCGGTGATGGCAATGTCCAACAATCTGTTGTTATGCAGAATTTGGAACCTTCACATATTTTTTTTTTCAAGGCTTTCAAGGTTCAAGGCATGTTTCATACAATACAGGTATTATTATATTAGAAACTGAATGCCTACTAGGCAACTGATAATCTGGCCTTAGTGCTTTTACAAATTCGCGGAATCCATCATCTTCTACAATGCTAAACGGCCGTAAATCCTTTATAAAAAGCATAGGTAGTGCGTCATCGATTACCTTTTTTGTCCTATCACAACCCGCCGATATTTTTGTTTGTCTTGAACAAGTTGTAGCTAAAAATAAAAGCGATTATTAGTCATTTTTAAACTTATAACGAGCTCAAACTTACTTTCAACTCTTCCCTCTGCCACCGTAACAATTTGTCTCGAAGTTCCTGGCTCTTTATCACTATCTATTGGAGCTTCCGAGTTAGAGGGGGTTTGAATTACAGTTGTTGTATTATGATTTCCTTGTTTCGCTTTAGCGAAAATACCGCAAGACTTTTTTGACAATCTATTATTAAAAAATGTTAAATTATTCCATATACACCTTTTGAGCTATAGGATGTCTAATCTGGACATGTTTTTTTAAATTTGTAATTTTAAATTTATATGAAATTTTTGATTTGCAATATTGCATTTTTCATGTATTTCCTCTACCACTGCAAACATCTGCCATACTTCACTTATTTTTCTTAATACATTTCTTGCCATTATTAAAAATTGTAAGAACGTTACACTCAAAACTTCAAACCGCTATGACGAAAAATTATGGTACGAGTATTTTACGCATATATATATACAATACCCTGAAGAAAGCTGCTACTTTTCTGCTATTTGCTATTGTGATCGCATGAACTGTACTGTTAAACAATCACAGTTTCTCAAGTTTATTGTGAACTGCTATCGCAATCGCAATTCACAAAACCGAACTGTTATCGCAATTCACAGGTTCGAACTACTATCGAAAATCACAGGTTCTAACTGCGTTCATAGAAGCGAACTGCTATTTATAAAATGTGATCGCAGTTGCGATATGCGATTTTTCAATCACAGTGAAAAAATCACCGGTAGTGAATTATCGCTCATCACTACTCGCCACGTTACAATTGACCACAACACGTGCGGGATGGAATAGATACCGAGGGTTGAAGAGGGAAGCAAGACACATTTGTAGACAGAAAAAGAGAGAGGCCGAAATGCGTGAGTACGAAGAGCTTGACAAACTGGCCGACAGGGGTAATGCTCGAAAATTCTACAAAAAGAAGCGACGACTAACAGGAAGTTTGAAGACCGGAGAATACTCCTGTAGAACCCCAGTAGTGGTCTAATGACTGATGCCCAGATCATACTAACCTTATGAAAGGAAAACTTCTCTAGCCTACTGAATGGCAGTGAATGCATAACACCAGGAGACGGTGAACCCGATTCCGCAATCGATGACGATGGAGCGGACACTCCATTGCCCGGCCATGAAGAAGTTGGAATAGCAATTACCCGTCTGAAGAACAACAAAGCGCCGGAGATCGATGGACTGCTGGTCGGGCTATTCAAATAAGGCGAAAAAAATTGATTAGATGCAAGCATCACAACACATCAGAAAGCAAGCTGCTTTTGATAGCACAAACTGGAGCTGCCTTTATGTCGCTATGTCTGAATTTAGTATTCCCGCAAAACTAATACGGCTGTGTAATCTGATGTTGATCAACATCAAAAGCTCCGTCAGGATACTGAGTGACCTCTCCGAGCCGTTCAATACCAAACGAGGTTTCATGTAAGGCGACTCCCGATCATGCGACTGCTGGAGAAAATAGTTCAATTCGCGGAGCTTAATCGAGCAGGTACAATATTCTATTAGAGTGTAAAGCTGCTGGCGTACGTCGATGATATTGATATAATTAGCCTTAACAACCACGACATTAGTTCTGCTTTCTACAGAACAAGGAAGCAAAGCAAATAGGTCTGGTAATGAACGAGGCTTACCCCACGGCGTTCAAAGGCACATGCCAGGTATTTTCAGTACCAATTAGAAGTTTGGAGTGGACACACTAACCAACTTGGTAGGGTTCGAGGCTTTTGGTCCTGCACCCGGTTGCAATGCAATTCCAAATTCAACTGACAAAGCGTCAGTTCTTCCCGCATATTTTAACCACAACTACCACGAGACTCCCCGTTGGGCAGTCAGTGGTACCAGAATTATTAGGTCTACAACTTTGCTTCCGCCGTTTTTTTTAAATTTAAGGTATAAAAACGGTTACAAAAATGTTATTCAAATTTTGGCCGTCGCTAGCTACTACTTTTGACTATCTTTCCTCCCTCATCTTCCGAGTCGATCCAAGTAACAATACAATTTTTGACTTCTTTATAAGAACTGAAGTGCTCGTTAGCTAGACCGTGTGCCATCGATCGGAACAAGTGGTAGTCAGATGTCGCAACGTCTGGAGAATACGGCGGGTGGAGTAAGATCTCCCATTTCAGCGTCTCCAAATATTTTTTGACCACCATTGCGACGTGAGGCCGAGCAGTGTCATGGAGAATGACTTTATCGTGTCTTTCCTCGTACTGTGGCCGTTTTTCTTTTAGTGCTCGGCTC
Source organism: Bactrocera neohumeralis (assembly GCF_024586455.1). Lineage (NCBI taxonomy): Eukaryota > Metazoa > Arthropoda > Insecta > Diptera > Tephritidae > Bactrocera > Bactrocera neohumeralis. The sequence continues at coordinate 19,750,969 of NW_026089624.1, forward strand.
AAACGCATCAATTGCGTTCGATATCGATCTCTTGTGATGGTTTCACTTGGCTTTAGCAACTCATAATACATCACCCCCAGCTGGTCCCACCAAATGCAGAGCATGACCTTGGCGCCGTTCGGTTTTGCCGTCAACGTGGAGGAGTGTCCGGGCTTTCCCCATGACTTTCTTCGCTTAGGATTATCGTAGTGGACCCAGTTTTTGCCGCCAGTTACAATGCGATGTAAGAATCCCTTCCGGTTGTGCTTTTGAAGCAGCTTTTCACATGCAAAGAAGCGCCGTTCGACATCTTTTGGTTTCAAGTCGTAAGGAACCCAGTTTCCTTATTTATGAATAATCCCCATGGCTTTGAGGCGTTTTGATACGGCTTGCTGTGTCACTTACAACGATTCGGCCAATTCCTCTTGGGTTTGAAACGCATCTTGGTCGAGTAATGCTTCCAATTCAGCATCTTCGAAAATCTTCTCCCTTCCACAACCATGCCGGTCTTCGATTTCATAATCACCATTCTTAAATCGTTGAAACCATTCACCACATGTTCTTTCACTTAGCACAGGCTCACCATACGTATCCGAAAGCATTCAATGAGCCTCAGCAGCACTTTTTTTTGGAATTAAAAAAGAAAAGCAAAATTTCCCGCAAATGTCGAGAAATCGGGCAAAAAAGTGACATTTTCAGTTGAGAATAAATTTTGGATGCAAACAAATATTTTGTTGGGTTAGTGTTGACACAAATGTCCAAGATCGATATAAAACGATTTAATCGATTTGTTGTAGACCAATCCGGTCTCCGGTCAGACCTAATAGCCGAAACTACTACCATTTGAGCTTCTATATCTCTGGACTAGCGGACAGGTATTGGACCCCATGTACATCACAGATACACACCTCTCATACAAAAGCTAACCCTAATTCCCAGCTAACCGCCTTCACCGCTCAAACAAGTCAAGAGCAAATGATTCTAACTGTTCGGCATGTACATCACAGATACACACCTCTCATACAAAAGCTAACCCTAATTCCCAGCTAACCGCCTTCACCGCTCAAACAAGTCAAGAGCAAATGATTCTAACTGTTCGGCATTTTGACTAGTGGAGATCACACCGCTAACATCTAATCGTCCTTCAGTTCAGCTAATCCCCGTACCACCCAGATCCCTAATGTCCGAGTACATCAAGCATTCTGCAATTATATGCACCCAGTCCTCTACCCCCGCACTACAAAAACAACCCGACCTGTCATCTAGGTGCCTCTGAAGCAAAAATGCATTCAGGGCCCCATGCCCAGTGGGCGGAAACAAAACCAACATCCCGAAAGTGTTCATAAGCCACTCGACCGTTAGGACTATTGTATCACCAAGAAGTCTCCTGCCCCTAGATATCCCTTCCCTCCACATCATCATCGGAAATCCAGCAATGTCACACTCAGTCAGGTCAAGAGGGCATGCACTTAACAGAACCTGCGTAGCATCTGTTGAGACGTTGCGACATACTGGAAAACCGGCAAGCACCACACCGCTAAATTGAGAGGTGGGTGCTTCCCACCGTACAGCGGCTTTATAAGTGGCAGAGGCCACAAACAAGCCACGATATATGGCCAGGTATTTGACTTGCGTCACATACCTGATGCTGACCCTATTCACCCGGACAAATCTGCTATTAAGTGGCGCTGTCCTCGTTTTTTCCATCGAGATGTCCACCACCACACTTAACCCCAAGAATTCACAATCTCTAAAAGATGTCTGACCTCCCGATCCAGCTCAGACCGAGAGCGACATTTGATCAGAAGAAGAAAGTCGTCCATATACGTACAACACTTACAGAGTGACTCGAGCTGCCCAAGCAGAGAGTCCATCATCAGGATCCAAATATATGGAGTGCAGATTGATCCCTGCGGGCAGCCACGAACCACTGCAATCACCACACTCCTTTTCATGCCGACTAGAGAGTTCTTTCTGTTCGAAAAGTAGCTCCGTCAAAGAATCATTTCTGAACGGCCCAGCACAGCATTTTTGCTCTAGCCGTTGCACCACTCGCTCCCAGCTTAGGTAGTCAAACGCCTCCTTGAAGTCAACAAATATGCCAACTGCGTCCTTTTCTGAACCCATACTGCCTATCTGACCCGTAGCTCGTTAGCTCCTGAAGTTCCACCATAATCCTTTCCAGCACTTTCCCAAATACTGGAAGGATGACCCGATAAGAACGAGAATCGCTCCTGATCTTATCACAACTTAAGGAGAAGAACAACCCTAACACTTTTCCACTCGCGTGGGAATTATCCCTTCCAAACGCACTTATTGTAAATGGCCTTCGGGTATTCCGGAATGAACTTCAACAAGCTTTTGCACATCTCTCTGTTTAAACCATCCAAACCTGGAACTCTTTAGACCTAACCAGGCCAAAAACGCTCCTAACAGAACCGATAACAGAGTATCACCGACGCGAAGAGTGGTGACATCTTCCCTTTTACGACACTGGCAGATCCTATTGATCTGACCGCCACTGTTGACAGTCATAACTTCTAAGGCGCAAATAATTTGGTCTATCTAGAAACCAGTATTAACACCAACAACAATGTCAGCCTCGAAATGCAACGCAGAATAATGCTTGCCAATAGGCGCTACTTCGGTCTTAGTAGACAATTGAATTGATATTGAGATCAATATCGCATTCCATGGAACGATGAGCTGTATGAGATTCACGACGCCATTGATATAGTTCAACGAATTAAAAGACAGCGGCTACGCTCGTTAAGTTATAGCGTCCGATTGGACGAAAACAATTATTCGATGCAGTATCGGCCGGAGGAAGCAGAGGAAGAGGAAGACCTCCACTCCGTTGGAAAGACCACTTGGAGAAGGTCTTGGTTTCGCTTGGAATCACCAATTGGCGCCAAAAAAAAACGACTGGCGCCCTGTGGTAAACTAGGCTATAACCGCGTAAGCGGTGTTTACGCGATTACAGAAGAAGAAGAAGACACTATAAATGATTTACTCTATTTCGAAGATTTCGCCTTAACGAAATCACATATCTCCACAGAATCGGCTCGCACGATATCTTACGACGGCTTGAAAACTGACAAATTAGTGGAAAAAATTTTGTTAAATTTTCCCTAACTAATCGTAAATTCACGGTCAAAATATGTAAAAATTTTTCGAATACGTACAATATGTAAAATGGGATTCCGCAAGGATCACCGTTATCTGCTATACTATGTACTACCGTATTTGACGAGATCAGTGTGATTATTATAATTAATACTGATAATGTGGTGTTTTTCTCCAAGCAATATAATAAAGATAATGCCTTCTTAAACAATCAATATATAAATTTCAAATTGAGCCAATTGTTCAGGTGCGAATATCATCGCTATAAACAAATGCAATTTATTTTATATTTGTAGAAAACTCAAATGTAATAACCTTAACCTTCTTCTTCCTCTCAATTGGCGTAGACACCGCTTACGCGATTATAGTCGAGTTAACAACAACGCACCAGTCGTTTCTTCATTTCGCGACGTGGCGCCAATTGGATATTCCAAGCGAAGCCAGGTCCTTCTCCACCTGGTCCTTCCAACGGAACAGAGGTCTTCCTCTTCCTTTGCTTCCCCCGGCGGGTACAGCGTCGAATACTTTCAGAGCTGGAGTGTTTTCGTCCATTCGGAGAACATGACCTAGCCAGCGTAGCCGCTGTCTTTTAATTCGCTGAACTATGTCAATGTCGCCACATATCTCGTACAGCTCATCGTTCCATCGAATGCGATATTCGCCGTGGCCAACGCGCAAAGGACCATAAATTTTTCACAGAACTTTTCTCTCGAACACTCGCAACGTCGACTCATCAGTTGTTGACATCGTCCAAGCCTCTGCACCATATAGCAGGACGGGAATTATGAGTGACTTATAGGGTTTGGTTTTTGTTTGTCGAGAGAGGACTTTGCTTCCCAGTTGCTTAATCAGTCCGAAGGAGCACCTGTTGCAAGAGTTATCCTGCGTTGGATTTCTAGGCTGACATTGTTGGTGGTGTTTACGCTGGTTCCAAGATAGACGAAATTATCTACGACTTCAAAGTTATGACTGTCAACAGTGACGTGAGTGCCAAGTTGCGAGTGCGACGACTGTTTGTTTGATGACAGGAGATATTTCGTTTTGCCCTCATTCACTGTCAGACCCATTTGCTTTGCTTCCTTGTCCAGTCTGGAGAAAGAAGAATGTAATGCAAAAACGGTTGCGTTTATTATAATAATTTCAATATTTTTAAAGAAATTTAATTATTAAATAATTAATTATTATTATATAAGTAATTATCTATTACAATAAATGTATAACTACGGTCTTTGTACATTTTACTTCCTTCTGAGTATGACATATGTATACATATTTATGTTTAAATAATATAATGTAATGCTGCAGCTGCTCCTGAGATGTTCTTTCATATTTTGAAATCCTAAAAATTAATTAAATTATTAGATATGCATGCGCCAAAGTTAATAGATTTGCAAAATTACTCACATTTCTTGGTTATCCATTTCTTTATTTTGTCTTGCTTGTTTTTGTAAAACAGCTGGTTGAAAGCAAAGTGCTTTTCACCTCATGTGTTGAGTTTTTTATGCTTTTTTCTTGAGAGGTTTGAGCAAGAATAACTTCACGAAGTAAATCTCATAAACTTTTCCTCACAAATCAGTTTTTTCAGAATAGGGCTGATAGTTTAACGTATACAAAAGTTAGCAATAACAAGTCAATAACATGTTCGTTGCTACCAAAGGACGGACAACAACATTATATTTAAACCTTTTATATATTTCACAAATGTTAAATAAGACAAGAAAAATCTTACTATTGTAATAAATTATACAGTCCATATATATTAGATAATACGTACATAAATAAACACATAAAAATGTATGCATTTATATGCAACACACAAAGTCAGAAGATGATCAGAATATGCTATAAATTTTACAATTGACCTCTAATGTGTAGTAAACACATGCGAAATACACGTAAATAAACAATGGTTCGCTACACTGCTTGCCACAATCAATACGCTGAAGGATGCATTTCCCGGGCGCCTAATCTCCCGTTTTGGCGATTTGCGCTGGCCAGCAAGATCGCCTGATTTGACCGCTCCAGACTTCCTTTTGTGGGCTTTTTGAAGTCGCTGGTTTATGTCAACAAGCCTCAGACTCTTGCAGCTCTTAAAGACAATATCCATCAAGAATGTGAGGACCTATCGCCGGAAGTTCTGGTCGAAGTGATGGAAAATGCCATAAAAAGGGCTCAAATGACAATCAACTGTGGCGGCGGCCATGATATCATATTCTCGACTTGATGTAAAAATATTTAAAAGAGCAAATAAAAATAATCCACAAGCAGAATCAAAGTTTTTAATTTTTTTTAAAGTTTTTCATTTTCCAAAAAACGTCGGAAGGTTATTTTTGCGCCGCCTTGTACATATGTACCAATAACACTGGTAAACAAATTTGTAATTTTTCTTGTCACATGAAAATTTATATCAAATTTTGAATATACTAAGGCCACCAAATAATAATATATCAATGAAAAAAAATGTACACATCATGTTTTCTTGTGATATCAAAACATTTTCGTAAAAAGTACAAAATTCAGCCACACTTACAGAATTATTTCCTAATAGATACTTATGATATTCTTGAATATTTGGCTTCCTGTAGGTCCCTTTTAAGTCTGCAACAATAGTCTGCTAGCATTCCTGGACTCCATTTCCCTTGATAACGCTTCTCCATTAAGGAAATGTCTTGATGGAACCTCTCACCTTGTTCGTCACTCACAGCACACAAATTTGACTGAAAGAAATCCAGATGAGAATCCAGCATATGTATTTTCAAGGATATATTACACCCAAAAGCTTTAAATGATATCATTAGTTCATTTAATAAATCTTTGTAATAAAAAAATAACAATCACTTACATGAATCATTGGTATAGCAAATGACAAATGGCTAGGTTCTTGTTTAGCCCAACCTAAAAGGAGCCTCACACACGTTACACAACATTTATGTGGAACCCAGAATTTGTCTTGATTCCTCACAGGAAAACCAAAATAGTCTTAATAGTATTGTTCAATTAGTGATGTGAAATTTCGACGCTGAGATGTAAAAGTTAATTCTCCACACACATAACAAAAATTGAGCGGGTTGTTCAAACACTTTCGTGGCATTTTTACGATTTAACTAATGTAAGTAAAATGCAATTTAGCAAACACAATAGTTACACAGTCGACTAAATGCAGTTATGTAAACAAAGGAACGTATATGATGTCAGAAATGAATATGTAGCTGTCACAAGAAAACTGGATGTGATAAAAAAAAACTGTTATAAATTTTTAATAAGGGTACACCAACATAACAAAAAATCATAACAAAGTAACAAAAACAGTGTTTACCAGTGTAATTAGATGTAAAAATAATATTAATAATTATATATGTCAACAAGAATTAGACAACAATTTTACATTACCTATAATACAAGGAAAAGAAGAAGAAGTACAATTAAAGAAGAAAATAATATATCTATATATGAGTTAAGTCAAGGAAATATTTTAATAGAAGGGACACATATCCTCAATAATGAAACCTATACAAAAACAAACCTAATACAATTTCACGACACTATTATATTAGATCAAACAAGTAAGGAAGGGCTAAGTGCGGGTGTCACCGAACATTTTATACTCTCGCATGATAAAGTGATAATCGAGATTTCATTATCCGTCATTTATATATTTTTCAAATACCGTATTTGTGTAAAGTTTTATTCCGCTATCATCATTGGTTATATGATAATGTATGTATATATTATACAGAGAAGGCATAAGATAGAATTCAAAATAGCGTTATATTGGAACAAGGCGTGGTTGTGAACCGATTTCACCCATACTACGTACACGTCATCAGGGTGTTAAGAAAATATTATATACCGATATTCATTGCAATCGGTCTAGTAGTTCCTGAGATATGGTTTTTGGTCCATAAGTGGGCGACGCCACGCCCATTTTCGATTTTTAAAAAAAGCTGGGTACAGCTTCTTTCTGCCATTTCATCCGTAAAATTTAGTGTTTCTGACGTTTTTTGTTAGTCGGTTAACGCACTTTTAGTGATTTTCAACATAACCTTTGTATGGGAGGTGGGCGTGGTTATTATCCGATTTCTTCCATTTTTGAACTGTATATGGAAATGCCTGAAGGAAACGACTCTAAAGAGTTTGGTTGACATATCTAAAGCAGTTTCCGAGATATGTACAAAAAACTTAGTAGGAGGCGGGGCCTCCAAATATGCCCCTCCCTAATGCGATCCTTTGTGCCAAATTTCACTTCAATATCTTTATTTATGGCTTAGTTATGACACTTTATAGGTTTTCGGTTTTCGCCATTTTGTAGGCGTGGCAGCTGGTCGATTTTGCCCATCTTCGAACTTAACCTTCTTATGGAGCCAAGGAATACGTGTACCAAGTTTCATCATGATATCTCAATTTTTACTCAAGTTACAGCTTGCACGGACGGACGGACAGACGGACGGACGGACAGACAGACATCCGGATCTCAACTCTACTCGTTACCCTGATCACTTTGGTATATATAACCCTATATCTGACTCTTTTAGTTTTAGGACTTACAAACAACCGCTATGTGAACAAAACTATAGTACTCTCCTTAGCAACTTTGTTGCGAGATTATAACAACAAGGACAAGAACGCCTTATCCGGAATAATGAAGCAGGAGCTTCATTTGTTAAGTGAGGGAGGAGTTTATACCCATATCGTTATCAGCACAACAACTGCGTACTAAGCAGTTGAACAAATATGTAATCTACAACTTAGCAACAGCCAAATAAATATAAACGGAATACGTTAATGTAAACAACCTAAATAAGCCTGTCAAGCAGCCAACGCCCTAATCCAAAATAGTATAAATAGCGACAAAGCGTTAGGCTATCGTCTTTTGTATTTTATAATTCCTAGCGTAAGCTAAGTCATAGTAGGTTTAGAATCTTACAATTTATTAAAATAAATAATTAGCGCTCCGGAGAACACAGCGGAGCTAAAATATTTTTTGTGTAAAAGGAACAATAAATTCCTTAATTTCAGCGAACCATACCCTATGCAGCGGCAAACGTAGGCTTACAGTTAAGTGTAGTTAATTGTAATTTTAAGTTCTAAGACAGAATTCAATAAAGGAGCATAGCTCCCAAATTATTTTTTTATAAAAAACAAAATAAAAGTTTTTTAACTGGCGCCCGAGCAGGGGTCAGCGCGAAAGTAGTAAATAACTTGTAAACCAAAAAGTAAGGCTACGCGAGTGACAAACTGTACTAACTTAGAAATTAAAGCAAAAACAAAAACACACAAACGCGAAACAAAATAAAAAAGTCCGAAAATAAAAACGTAAGGCTACGCGTGTGACAAATACTGTGCTGACGAGCGGCTGCAACGCAATACCACGAAGGATTTGGCAACGTCGACGGGCCCCAGTATCATCAGAAAAAATTGCATCCCCGGCGCGTCATAAAAAGTGCTATGGAAAGCTGGAAACCACTACTGTAAGCTTTTACAAAATATTTTAATATTATTAAAGGTTAATATTGTTGTTACAAAGAAAAATAAATTTAATTATTTGATACAAAAAGAGAGGATTAAAAAAGTCTTAAATTACTGTAAGCTTTTACAAAAAAATGCTAGTATTATTAAAAAAATCGAGTGCTATTACAAAGGAGAAGAAATTTAATTAATTGACATAAAAATAAAAGGAAAGAAATCGAATGCTATTATAAATCAATCAATATGGCAACCCTTCTCGTGCTCAGCTGTGAATTTGGTGCTCTGGCGAATTTATTTAATTTATATTTAAAACTTTATTGTGAAAATTTCTGGATTAAGTGATCTTTTAAGATAAGTATCAGTGTTATATTGTGCTATTGAAATAATTGATTTTACTTTAATTCTGTTCTGGCTAATTTTAATTTATTGCGCCTAGTCATTTTCAATTTGTTTTTGTTGCTACATTTTAAATAGTGCAATTGTTAGTGTTAAATTATATTGCTTACTTAAATTTCTTTCTTGTTTTTATTCATTTCCATCTTTGTCCACAGCTGTTCGCGAGTTTCATAATTTTCGTGTGTTACAGTGCATCTCAAACTGCTCGCTACATTGGTTGTTATCTTTGATAACCAACTATTTTATTGCATTCATTTGTTATAAATATTTTTGTCATTGCGCTTTTTACTTTTATTATTTAACATTTTTTTATATATTTTGGTTTAATACTGGTTTTGTTCATTTTGACTTATAACTTTCCGAACTGCTCTGTGAAAGGCTAGTCGGAACGCTTTGTGTCTTGTTGGCATTGTGATGGGCCCATCTTAAATGTGCTGGACTGACAGGTAGGATATTGGATTCTATTCTTGACAATAAGAGATTGCGCTGGTCTTGCTTGAAATGCAGACCAACTGAAATTGAATTGTTTAAAGTTTTTATGCAGGCGCGCAATGGTTTCAAGGAGATTGGCCGTGAGCTTGAAATCCTTTCTGAAAAATTTAGGCGTTATGAAACACTGTTTCAATCATTTCAATGCCTAAATATTCAGGAAGAGAATCCAAAACATAAACGAAAACGTCCGTCTGATGAAGATGCCACTGTAGCTTCCTTAAAAAGAATCCGCCTCCAAATACCTCCAGACAGCTAATAAAAACTTAGTTGTAATACCGCGAAAAAAGGCAATTTTTATCTCGAGACTTGCTGCGGATACCACAGTCGAGGATATAAAAAGTTACATCTCGTCGAAATTAAAAACGCTATACAAATACAACAGGGATATTTCCTCGTTTCAGATCGACGTATACCCTGACAATTTTCGATTGATGCTTTACAACTCATTCTGGCCATCTGGGGTCTTTGTGCGTGAATTCGAGCACAAACGTGGGGCTTATCATTTAGTTATTACTAAAATGCCAAGAAATCCCGTGGATACAAAAAACTAATTAACAATAATTCGCTGATTATTTATTATCAAAATCTTAGACGGCTTAATACAAAACTTGCTGATTTGTTTTCACAGAAACTTGGCTAAAGCCCCACATTTTTGATAATGAAATATTTAACAGCGATTTCGAAATCTTTAGATATGACCGGCTGAACAGAAAAAGAGGTGATGTCTTGTTTGCTGTTCATTCTTCAATTCCTTCTGCAGAAGCCGATGTTCCGCATGCAGACTTCATAGAATTTAAGTGCATTCGTATTTGCGCTAATAGTGGCCAAATCTACTTAACCTTGTCCTATATACCGCCTTACTCGGACATATCTGTATATATGCAGCGTGCTTCATTAATAAGTAATGTTTTCTCAATGGTTAATGATACTGATTCCATGATTGTTTTGGAAGATTTCAATTTACCGTGCGTATCATGGAAATCTAGCGATGATTACACCATCCCTATTAGTACTCGCTTATGTTTCAACGAGTTCTTAGATGAAATGTCGGAGTTGGGTCTTAACCAAATTAATTTAATTTCAAACGAGTTTGGTAAGCTCTTAGATCTAGTTTACGTTGATAACGCTTCAATGTTCTCTGTTGTCCGAAGTGATCCTTTGGTTCGGCCAGAGGACTCGTATCATCCTGCTTTGGAAATTAACATCGAAATCATAGCCAACTTTGCTCATAATTATACACAGACCTTTGTTTTCAACTTTGCGAAAGCTAGTTTTAAGAAGATTAATTACGAACTTTCTAAAGTAACTTGGCCAGATTACAGTGGCAATATTAAATTTAGTGCTTCCCATTTTAATGAAACTATTTTAAACTTATTTGAAAAATATGTTCCGAAGTATGTTGTTACTCAAAAAATGAGTTCTAATTTATGGTTTTCGAAAGAATTTTGTAAATTAAAAAATATAAAATCTCGTCCGCTATGAAATATAAGTCTAGTATGTCTAGTGACAATCACGCCATTTCTAATATGTTCGCTGAATTCTTTAGGTCCAATTACTCTCCAAAATCTCCAAAAAATGCTCCGCATCAGCACAAGTTATGTCCGATTTTTGTCATTAATGCACCTACCTTTTCCGAAGCAGACGTCTTATATCAGTTAAATATGTTAGAACAATCATACAATTGTGGCCCAGATATGATTCGCTCATGTTTTCTTAAGAAATGTGCCAAATATACATACCAACCCCTAACAAAACTATTTAATTCATCTCTTATGCAAGGCTTATTTCCATCCATATGGAAAAAAACATTTATTATTCCTTTACATAAGAATGGATTTATGTCATCTATTGAAAACTATAGGGGAATAGCAAAGTTGTCTGCAATACCTAAACTTTTTGAAGCAATTATAACAGACGACATAACCTTCCGGATCTCTCCACTAATTTCTTGTTCTCAGCACGGTTTTCGTAAAGGGAAATCTACAACAACTAATTTGCTTGAATTTGTATCACATGTATCAACGGGCTTTAGGGAGAATAAGAATACTGATGTTATATACACAGATTTTAGTAAAGCTTTTGATAAAGTAAACCATTAAATTCTTTTGAATAAACTTGATCTTCTTGGTTTTCAACCAATATTTCTAAAATGGGTTGCTCTTATCTTAGTAATAGAATTCAACAAGATATATACTTTTTCTAACATAATCAATGTTCCTTCAGGCGTTCCTCAAGGTAGCCATCTTGGACCAATTCTGTTCTTGTTATTTATTAACGACATATCATCTGTTGTTAAGTTTTCAAAAGTTTTATTATATGCTGACGATGTAAAACTTTTTAAAACGTATACCTCAAACAGCGAAAGATGTCAGTTGCAAACAGACTTAAACAACCTAGTTTCTTGGTGTGATAGAAACGACATGCCATTGAACCTTAAAAAATGTAAAACGATGTGTTTTTCAAGAAGATCTGGAAACCCTACTTCATACGCAATACAAAACTTTAGGTTGGAGCAAGTATGCAGTTTTGTTGATCTGGGAGTAACTATAGACCCCAAACTCATTTTTAATCTTCACGCATCTTCCACGGTTTTTAAAGCTAAAGGCGCTCTTAGTTTTTCTAAACGTTGGTTTAAAGAATTTAGAGATCCACTTACCACAAAAATTCTTTTTACATCTCTGGTGAGGCCTATATTGGAGTATGCTTTTGTGGCTTGGAATACCCGCCTTGGAGTTGCACAATACTCCACTAGAATAGAGTCAAATTCGAAAATACCCTATGTTGCATTATTCGGAAAAAGGGACATAGGTACCCTCGAATACCAGATGATCACTTTGGTCCAACGCCACCATGACATTCCGACCTTCTACCAAAAAAAAGTTGCCAACATCTTTCCCTTATATTAGACAAAATTTCATGCCTCGAATTAAGCGACGAGGCTATACGGACAAGGACCAACTCATATAGGGACAAAGCCCTTGACACATTCATTAGAGAGCTAAACGGCGATTTACCTCTTCTTTTCAGCATGAGAGAACCGGCAACCTTGCCCCAAGCCCTACATTTATGTCAAATTCACAATCTGGTGCAAATGGTCAGCGAATTTGCAATTGCAAATATGGAGAAGTATATATACAAGTGAAGTGAAAGTAACGTGTTTTTCTAGTGATCCGCTGATGGCACAAGCCACTAGTGGAAATACCCCAAATTATTTTCCAAGTGAAAAACACAGTGCCAACAACATGCAAGACAAGTTGCAGATCTGAGCAGGTGCTCTTCTGTAAAGAAGCAAGTGATAAAATATATTTTAAATATCTATTATTTTCTTGTGCGAAGGTACACAGAAAAGAGAATTCGCAAAGAGCGCATATTTTCTCTCTCCCTTCCACAAAAAGCAACACATCCCACAACCCACGTTCCACACTAAAAGAAATTACTGAGGGATTTATTCCTGAGGAATTTCCGTGATCACCAGTACTAAAGGATTGCTGTAGGCGTACCTCAGGAAATGTCAGCTAAAGCCAAACAGGCAAATACTTTTACTGTTAGCCCATTCACTCCCCGATCGCCGGATCGTCAGCCAACAATGCCCATATTGTAGAGCATTAAAGTTGCTAAACCATCTGCCTGCGAGGTGACTCCTGCAGACAATGGCTTAGCTTCGACTAACGACTCCAGCAAAGTCAACATATCTTCATCAAATAAAATCAATAGCAGTGATTTGATGGTAACAATGAGCGAAGGAGAGAACGCGCTCTCCGCTCTGGGAGTGCTAATAGATGAGCTAATCTCTCTCACGTACAGCCAGAAGCAAAGACATGTCAACCAGCACTTGCGAAATTTAATAGACCAAATATCACAACTTCAAAAAAAGCAACAAAAGAAGTTAGAGAGGTGGCATCTCTTCCGATTACCCAGCCGAAAAGAGGCCGCGCAAAGAGCTCTGAAGAACCAATAGCAGGAGCGGACTCAACAACAATCGAAACGAACATGTTTCAATTCGCCAAAAACCCGGGCGAGAACAAATCTGATTGGTCAGTTTAAACGATCAATTATGATGAAGGACGGTGTTAATACCAACAATTTAGAAGGCACTACAAAGTCGCTACCAGCAACTCAGTTGGACACGCAAGCATTACAAGAGGCAAACTGCTACTCTCCGAAACCAATGGAGGAACCGTGGAACATGGTGGAAAGCCCCAGGCCATATTGATATCAAAAAATGGGAATCTTACCTATGCTGAAATCGTACGCAAAATTAAGACTGACTTCCATCTGAACGCATTCGGAAACATGGTAACCAAAATACGCAAAACACAAGGCGGAGAAATGCTGCTACAACTAAGTGGTACAGTGATACCAACAGACTCTACAAAGTAGAAAGCTGAAAGTCGGGTGGGTAATCTGCCGCATTCGGGAACATAGGCAGCCGCAGCGATGCTTCAGTTGTCTTGACTATGGACACACAGCGAAAGTGTGCACAAACGAGGATAGGTCTAGGATCTGCAGAAGATGCGGCGAAGGTGAACATCAGGCCACGGTCTGCACCAATAAGCCGAAATGTTTACTCTGCCTGAAGGCAGGATACAAAGAAACTGAGCATTTCACTGGAAGCGTCAGATGTCCGGTATATAAGAAGGCAGCACAACAGGTCTCTTTCAACGACTTTGTTCGAGCTTAAGTTAGCGACATACATATTTATATTTGCTATTTACTCCCCAGCATCAATGATGAAGAATTTAAGAATATTATCGGCAGCATTGTGACCGATGCCCGACATAGGACTAAATTGGTAATAGCTGGCGATTTTAATGCCTGGGCTATTGAATGGGGATGCAAAAGAACTAACAGTAGGGGCAAAGCCTTACTAGAAGCTTTTGCTTCCCTTGATCTTGAGCTACTCAACACAAGTAACCAATGCACGTTCAACAAAGGCGGCCGACAATCAGTGATAGACCTTACTTTCGTAAACTCAAGCCTAGTTCGTAGATCGCAATGGCAAATTAGCGATCAGTACACTTTCAGCGATCACTATGCCATTATATTTGAAGTAAATGCTCCGAAAACACTTATAGACCCTAACAAGAAGTTCATGACGACCCAAAACATTCGACCCAGACCTCTTCGAAGAAGCCTTTGGACCCACTACTCTGCCTGAACTCTTGCGGTCGGCTAACCAGGCGACTTCATTGATTATGAGCCGCATTAAGAGTGCATGCGACATATCAATGTCGAAGCTTCCACGGCGCAATCATCATCACACACACAACTCTCTACAAGCAAGTTTCAAGTCCAAGAGAAAGCTCCTGAAACAGACTATCAAAAAAAGTAAACAGAAATGTTTTCTCAAACTCTGTGACAATACTGAAAACAATATCTGGGGGCTCGCATACAAGACCGTAATGGGGAAACTACGCATTCGAGATCAAATGCCAACTTCCTCCACAACCCTTGACAGAATTGTTTCAGTCCTTTTCCCGAACCGACCCCAATTACCTCGAGAGATCGCGGTGGTGCAACAGAGAGAGTTGGTACCAGAAGTAACGCACGAAGAGGTTATAGAGCCATGCGACCGGCTCGAGCCATGTAAAGCCTCAGGATCTGATGGCATCCCAAATATAGCGCTTAAAACAGCGATTGTTAGGAACTTAGACCCATTTAGAGCACTTTTCAATTTATGCATGCAGGATGGTTGTTTCCCAACAATCTGGAAAAGGCAAAACCTAATATTGCTGCCAAAACCTAACAAATCTCTGACAGACCCATCCCACTACCGACCACTCTGCATGGAAAAATTCTTGAGCGGATCATTTATCAAAGCTTAAGCAAGGCCATTGACAATGCCGGCGGTTTATTCCCAAACCAATTTGGATTTAGGAAAGCAAGATCAACAATCGCAGCGATGACCCTAGTGAAGACACTGGCGGAAAATGCCATTAGTGGGAAAAGATGGAAAGATGGCACCATCAAATACTGTATGGTTGCAACCCTCTATGTCAAAAATGCGTTCAATACGGCATCATGGCAAAGTATACTAAGTGCGTTAAAAAACTTCTCTGTACCGGCATATCTCTACAACCTGATAGTCAGTTACTTCAACGATAGGACCCTATGCTATAACACAAATCAGGGCTACAAAAAATACAAAATCTCCGGGGGTGTGCCACAGGGATCTGTACTCGGGCCCCTCCTCTGGAATATAATGTATGACGGAGTACTGCGGCTCAAAGTACCCAAAAACGTACATATCATTGGGTTCGCGGACGATACCGCTGTTGTGGTTATAGCAAAGCACATACACGATATAGTTACGATTACCATTAGGACAATAACGTTAATAAGCGATTGGCTCGAAATTAACAGACTGAACCTAGCGGAGAGCACGACCGAGGCGGTACTCATTACTGGCAGAAAAGTACAGGAAGTTGCCACGTTCAGCATTAAGGGTGTAAGCATCACTACACAACCAGCAACTAAGTACTTGGGAATCAGCCTTGATGCAAGGATGTCCTTTAAGGAACACTTAGCGTACACATTGCGAAAAACTACAAAAAGGCTGTGCAGAGCCTTGACCCGTTTAATGCTAAATACCCGCTGGCCAAAGTAAAGTATTAAAGTCAGTCGCGCTGTACGGCGTCCAGATATGGGTAAAAGCCCTCGAAATAAAATCTTATAGTCGTGGCCTTTTTTCTATATATGCCACTTGCGCGCTGAGAGTATGCTCTGCGTTCCGCACAGTATCGGAAGATTCTGCCCTAATAATCCGGGCCTACACCCTTTAGACCTCTTGGCCAATAAAATTCAATGTCTTATAAATGACAGGTTACCGCATAACACATTGAAAGAAATTGCAAGGGCAGAGACGGTGAATCACGGGCAAAAACGCTGGAAGGAAAGCGAAAATGGGCGGTGGACATTCCGACTGATCCCCAACGTTGAACCATGGCTAAACAGACCGCACGGTGAGGTAGATTTCCACCTAACTCAAATCCTCACAGGACATGGCTGCTTCAGAGCATATCTGAAACGATTCGGACACGAAAATAACGACATATGCGATTATTTCGGAGGCGATACCGTCGAAAATGTAGAGCACACATTTTTCTATTGCCCGAAATATTATCATGAGAGGCAACACTTAAAAAATGCGTTTGGTGTAGACCCAACTCCTGATAACTTGGTAAACCAAATGGTCGAATCAGTAGAGAAGTGGAAAGCTGCTTGCGAAGTCACAGCCAGGGTTATGAAATCCCAACGTGCTAGCAAAAAGCGGCGGAGAAGAGAGCTGTTAAATGTAACGAACAATCACGACCCACGGCGACGAACAATGTACAAGGGGGGTTATTAGACCAACAGAGGTGGGGCCAAGTTGTAACTGAATGCATTTTGACCATTACGAACGCAGGAGTGTCACTCAACCATCTTCCCGACGTAATACTTGAGGGTGGTACCGGGGGGAACGGTACAGGACGGTAGGTTTAGTTCGGATTAAAGTTCCACATTGACATGGGGTCCAGGCTTTCGATGCTTCCTCCTAGTTAAAAAAAAAAAAAACAAAAAAAAACACATGCAATGTGCGTCCAATATATTTGAAAATAGATATTAATTTTTAATAGTATTACATATGTATATAAACAGACACATGCATTTACATGCAATGTGCATCCAACAATACATAATATTATTATATTATAATAATACATTTAAAAATGCATGGCTAAACACAAATCATAATTTTACAGATCGGATAACATTAAAGACACTCGGACATGTATTGAATTGTACACGTGAAAACAACCCTATATAAAGCAGCATAAACAATATGCTGCAAAACATACATACACATACACATATATTAATTATTTAAGATAGTCTCTTAAAATAGTATATAAGTAATGAATATACAAAATAAAAACTAGTTTGAATATATTCTCAATCACGAAAGATTTTTATTTTTCCCCACCAGCGGTAAGAAGTTAAAGATTATTTTTTGAGTTCAATGTTTGATCATACAAATGAAACAATTAATCATTTAATAAGTTTAATAACAATAGAGCTTTTTACCCCGAACTAACATATTCCCACTTCCCCAGATGAAATTTCGACCAACATGTATTCGGTCGTCAACCAAATCGGTATCGCCAACACTCCACCAATTACATGCAGAATAATCAAGGATTCATGCCGACATTCAATAATTACGCGAACCACTCCCATATTACTGGAGGAAATACCTCCTTTAACAACAGACCGAACTTACCACCTAAATCGCCGACCAGTCAATGCAATCAAGACAGGTTAATTACTAGAATATACCTAATACATTCCAGGACAATCGACCACCGAAACGTCCGGTTTCCGCACAACTGACTCACCCTTCAAGTAAAATACAACGCAATTTCTTTACTAACACAGTAGAATTAGACCCAAACGGAATAACAAATCCGATAATTCCAGCCAAAATGAGCTTGATACTATTCATGTTTTAGATAAGTGCCGTCTTGGCTGCCTTATTACGAATTTAAAACAAGGCGCGGAGACATAGTAGATTTTCTGATCTGGTATCAGATCTAATAAGTACCTATTATATTCAATCAACTAGGATTAGGAACCCAATTTTGAACGAAAAGCCCTTTACGGTAAAATGAGTTGCGGGACAATTGAAATTACACACCATACCTTTATAGGCATTTTTATACCAGCAGTGGAAAAAATAAAATTCTTCATATTACCTTCTTCCTTCCACGGCATAGTAAGCAACGACACACTCAAACAAGTGAAAGCAATCATCAATACCGATAAAAATTTAATGACAATTTGCCAAAATATAAATATAACATTAAAACACCGAATATCACACGAAGTTAATAATTTGTCTACCCCAAGCCATACACATATCTTATGGGATTAAAATACGAAATCGACCGTCAAACCGAAGAACTTCTTGCTAACGGAATAATAAGGAGATCAAAATCTCTGTATAACTCCCGAAGATCGTAAACAAAAAGTCAGATGCCTCTGGCGAAAAAAAGTATCGAATGATCGTAGATTACCGCAAACTCAATTCAGTTACGATCCCCCATAAATATCCTATACCAGAAATTAACGAAGTCCTCGCAAATCTGGGAAATAATAAATTATTTACTGTCATCGACTTAAAAAGTGGGTTTCATCAGATTCCATTCCAAATAGCACTAGACGATATCCTTCGTCAACATATAGGAGTAAGATGCTATGTTTACATCGATTATGTAATCATATTTGTCGAAAACGAAGATATGGAACACTTTAAAAATATAGAATTAGTATTTCAAACTATATAACAAGCAAACATGAAAATCCAATTAGACAAATGTCCATTTGCAAAGGAAGAAGTAGAATTTTTAGGATATGTAGTCAGCTCAAAAAGGATAAAAACCAATCCCGAAAAAATAGAAGCGGTAGCTAAATTTCCAGTCCCACAAACTCTCAAAGAATTAAGATCCTTCCTTAGGCTACTACCGACGATTTATCGAGGATTATGCGAAAATAGTTTAACCTGTAAGAGCACTACTAAGTGGAGAAGCCGGTTATGTCTCCAAACAACGAGGCCTTAGAAGCATTTAATAAAATAAAAAACACTTTAGTATCCAAAGATATTGTCTTAGCGCATCCAAATTTTGAACTCAGAACTGACGCCTCAGATTTTGCATTAGGTGCCGTCCTATCGCAAGACGGTAGACCAATCACTTTCATTTCGAGAACTTTGACCTATGCCGAAGAGCACTATGCTACTAATGAGAAAGAGATGCTTTCTATAATATGGTCACTTAATTCATTTAGAAATTACCTTTACGGTTCAAAGAATTATCACCGACCATCAACCCCTAACCTATGCCCTAAGCCATGAAAATATCAACAGTAAAACGAAGCGATGGCAAAGTTTTCCCGGTATGTTAAATAAAATAAAACGAATAATAGCTAAATGCACCATTTGTAAAGAAAATAAGAACGAGAGACATCCCAATCAACCGAAAATTGCAGAAACTCCATTATCAACATATCCAGGACACACAGTTCATATCGATATATTTTTAACAGAAGGAAAAATAGTTATGGCAGCTTTAGATAAATTTACAAAATTCGCAGTAACAAAAAGTCTAAATAGCAGAGCAATAGAAGAGATCAGAGGACCCTTAGAGACATTCTAATTTTTTTCGGAGTACCAAAATTAATAGTTATTGACAATGAGCCATCTTTAAACTCAGTCTGTTTAAAATTTATGATGAAAGTCGAGTTAGGAATAGCAGTTTACATTACTCCTTCATACAAAAGCCAAGCTAACGGACAAGTGGAAAGGTTCCACTCTACATTAATCGAAATAATGCGCTGCATAAAAGAAAACGGTGAACACAGAAATGTTGAAGAACTTTTAGAAATAGCAGTATCTGAGTATAATTATTCAGTTCATTTCACAACACTTAAAAGACCGGTTGACCTATTTTTTCATAGAAATGTTACATTTACCCCGGAGGACATAGAAATAACTAGACAAAGCAGCTTAGAAAAATTAGCTCAGGCACAAAGAAAGGATATCGAATACCATAATAAAAATAAGAAGGAAATAAAAGCATATCTACCAGGACAAAAATATTGGTAAGAAAAATAGGTGATTAGGAACTCAGCTAAATAAACCCTACAGCAAGGAAATAGTTAAGGAAGATAGAAATAGTACCATGCTAACTGAAAAAGGACAAATAATTCACAAAGGTAGGATACGTAACTAAATATGTACTGACATTCTTTTCAGAATGGCGGAAGTACAGATACTCGATTACTGAAACTCACAACTCATAACAGTAATAAAGGAAACGGCTGTTATAGAAAAATATACGAAGACACTTGACCATATAGAAGCGACCATCGAAACCGAAATTATCGGCAAAAATCCTAACTACCCCTTCATATTCCACCTAATAACACAAATAAGAGCCCAACTGAATATTTTAAAAGTTGAAAAGAAACTAAAAAGATCAATAAATTTCTCGGGTAGCGCATGGGAATGGATTGCAGAAAGTCCAGATCATGAAGACTACGAAGTAATTTCAAATAAAATAAATAATGTTTTAAAAAATAATAATAACCTACAATACACAAAATTAGTGAAATAATATAATTAAAACTATACAAAATGAAAAAAGTTTAGAAATGGAATCATTCTTACAGCTGAAATATAAGTTTGAAATAATTAAAGAACACAATACATTCGTTTTCATATGTCAAATGAAGAAGTAAATATTGAAAAGAAAGTAATAGACAATGACGATATCCCATATGTAAATCTAGTGAATTTTCTGAAATAAAAATTTCAACTAATGGTAAAATTATAATCTATATTGCAAGCCTCCCAACCGTAGATAACCATATTTGAAAAACTTTAGACATTAGAGCTGTAAAAATAATGCGAAAATTAATAAAATCAATTTCAATACAATTATAAATTGCGAAAAGAGAATCTATGGAATAAGAAATTATTGTAAAATAATAATGTAGTAGATTTAAGTAATTATTCATATATGTATAAACAATCTTTTAGAAAGTCGTTTGCCAGACCGCACGGAGGTCAACAACCAACAAATCTCAACTATAGCGGAAATGGGACCTGGCATACTGCTTCTAAACAAATTCAATGGAGAAATTTCAATAAATAACGAATCAATATTTTTAAATGGGACATTCATCATTTTGTATACCAACGTAAGCATTATTATCAACAGGAAAAAAATCTACATATAACGAAGAAAGAACAGCAAGTAAACCATTACCAGCCATTCTACAACCGTCATCCGCACCCCTCAACATAGAGGAATTCCTTTCGCTGGAGATGACGAAACAGCTAAACTTCAACAATACAAAAGAAGTAAGCTTGTTAGAAGCAGCAAATAGAGCCAAACATGCAACCAGCATCGCCCTAATCGCCATCATAATAGTGATCGCCTTAATCTCCGGGAAAAATCTTTTAAAACAACGCAAGGAAGATGAACCAAATACTATCACAACCGGCAATAGACGGACTCTATCAAATCTTCAATACACCTCAAGATTCAAACGACGACGTTTGAATTTCAAGGGGGGACTAGTTAGCACTCCACACATACGATACAAAGCAATAAAATACGACACCAACTAAATCGCTGAGAGTGTAGTGTCAACCTGTGGGAAGCGCAGCGTCAACGAACACCATACCCGTTGCAGCGGCAAACGTAGGCTAATAATTAATAATAATAATTAATTGTAATTTTTAGTTCTAAGACAGAATTCAATAAAGGAGAATCGCTCCCAAATTATTTTTTTATAAAAAACCAAATAAAAGTTTTTTTAACTCGTATATGTAACATACAATAAAATAATCGAAATTAATTTGGAATTGCTGGAAATACGTTTTTTATTTTAAGTATTGTAAGTTTTTTAATTCCAATTCCATTAATTAATTTCTTCTATATGTCGCCTTTTTTCAATATTTCCTTTCTTCTTTCATTCTTCTATCATTTTATACGGTGCCAATTTTCTTTTTTTAATTCACAAATATTCTATTATACATACAAACTTAGCGATTTCATTGCATACGAGTATTAAGTTAAAGTTTTGTAATATACTGACAAGGCTTTGTTGCGTTTCGGCCTGCTTCTCCAAAGCTTTCATAGGCAAATTTTCGCGCTCCTCCACTCTGTTTATAGGTGCCTGCCTAGACGTAACGCCAACGTTTAAAATTTCTCCAGAATGTTCAGGCTGCAGGAGTCATGGAATTTGGAGTCATTTGTAGAAGATCACGCAAGTGAGGAAATTTCTCTGATCGCCATTCACTTGGGAGTGGCCAGAAACGATTCTTTTGTTACCAAGAATACTCTGGGTAGCCTAACAACACCCGTTTGAAGGCGAGCTAAAGTGAGAAGGCGAAACATCCCCTCCATAGGGTTGTGCGCTGGGTTTGCGACCCGCCTTGTAAGAACCGCACCCAATGAAAAAGAACAACAAGCCTCGGATGAGTTAGCCTTTATAATGACGACCATGGCATTAACCTGTAATCTCCGGTCCCTTAATTGGGAAGGTGCTGCTGCCCAGCTGGTTGATGTCTTCGTTACAGTGAAGGCTGACATCACAAGTCCTTGTGGTATTTACTACATTGGCCGTCGCCGAATACTGTCATTCACCCCGGTGGATGAACGTCTAGCCACAAACCGGATCAAAGCGAAGTTCTTCAACATATCTCTGATTTGCTCCCACGCCCCGATGGAATAGAAGGACGATGTGACCAAAGATGTCTTCTATGAGCGCTTGAAGCGCACCTATGAGAGCTGCCCCCGCCAGGATGTCAAAATCGTGCTTGGCGACCTTAACTCCAGAGTGAGCAAAGAAGGTATCGTTGGCACTAGGTCTGTAAATTCAGCCTCCACGATGAATAATCCCTAAATGGGTTGATGCTGATAGACTTCGCCGGGGCCCGAAATTCCAGTAGTACTAGATTCCAGTATAAGAAAATACATCAAGCCACTTGGGTGTCTCCCATCGAAAAACCACCAACCAGATCGATCATGCTGTGATATACGGAAGACAAGTCTCCAGTGTCTTAGATGTGCGTGCGCTCCGAGGTCCTAACATCGACTCGGACCACTATATTGTTGCAGCATAGATTCGCACCCGCCTCTGTGCAGCAAAAAACGCACTGACAGTAAAGTATTAAAGTCAGTCGCGCTCTACGGCGTCCAGATATGGGTAAAAGCCCTCGAAATAAAATCTTATGGCCGTGGCCTTTTTTCTATATATGCCACTTGCGCGCTGAGAGTATGCTCTGCGTTCCGCACAGTATCGGAAGATTCTGCCCTAAAAATCCGGGCCTACATCCTTTAGACCTCTTGGCCAATAAAATTCAATGTCTTATAAATGACAGGTTACCGCATAACACATTGAAAGAAATTGCATGGGCAGAGACGGTGAATCACGGGCAAAAACGCTGGAAGGAAAGCGAAAATGGGCGGTGGACATTCCGACTGATCCCCAACGTTGAACCATGGCTAAACAGACCGCACGGTGAGGTAGATTTCCACCTAACTCAAATCCTCACAGGACATGGCTGCTTCAGAGCATATCTGAAACGATTCGGACACGAAAATAACGACATATGCGATTATTTCGGAGGCGATACCGTCGAAAATGTAGAGCACACATTTTTCTATTGCCCGAAATATTATCATGAGAGGCAACACTTAAAAAATGCGTTTGGTGTAGACCCAACTCCTGATAACTTGGTAAACCAAATGGTCGAATCAGTAGAGAAGTGGAAAGCTGCTTGCGAAGTCACAGCCAGGGTTATGAAATCCCAACGTGCTAGCAAAAAGCGGCGGAGAAGAGAGCTGTTAAATGTAACGAACAATCACGACCCACGGCGACGAACAATGTACAAGGGGGGTTATTAGACCAACAGAGGTGGGGCCAAGTTGTAACTGAATGCATTTTGACCATTACGAACGCAGGAGTGTCACTCAACCATCTTCCCGACGTAATACTTGAGGGTGGTACCGGGGGGAACGGTACAGGACGGTAGGTTTAGTTCGGATTAAAGTTCCACATTGACATGGGGTCCAGGCTTTCGATGCTTCCTCCTAGTTAAAAAAAAAAAAAAAAAAACAAAAAAAAACACATGCAATGTGCGTCCAATATATTTGAAAATAGATATTAATTTTTAATAGTATTACATATGTATATAAACAGACACATGCATTTACATGCAATGTGCATCCAACAATACATAATATTATTATATTATAATAATACATTTAAAAATGCATGGCTAAACACAAATCATAATTTTACAGATCGGATAACATTAAAGACACTCGGACATGTATTGAATTGTACACGTGAAAACAACCCTATATATAAAGCAGCATAAACAATATGCTGCAAAACATACATACACATACACATATATTAATTATTTAAGATAGTCTCTTAAAATAGTATATAAGTAATGAATATACAAAATAAAAACTAGTTTGAATATATTCTCAATCACGAAAGATTTTTATTTTTCCCCACCAGCGGTAAGAAGTTAAAGATTATTTTTGAGTTCAATGTTTGATCATACAAATGAAACAATTAATCATTTAATAAGTTTAATAACAATAGAGCTTTTTACCCCGAACTAACATATTCCCACTTCCCCAGATGAAATTTCGACCAACATGTATTCGGTCGTCAACCAAATCGGTATCGCCAACACTCCACCAATTACATGCAGAATAATCAAGGATTCATGCCGACATTCAATAATTACGCGAACCACTCCCATATTACTGGAGGAAATACCTCCTTTAACAACAGACCGAACTTACCACCTAAATCGCCGACCAGTCAATGCAATCAAGACAGGTTAATTACTAGAATATACCTAATACATTCCAGGACAATCGACCACCGAAACGTCCGGTTTCCGCACAACTGACTCACCCTTCAAGTAAAATACAACGCAATTTCTTTACTAACACAGTAGAATTAGACCCAAACGGAATAACAAATCCGATAATTCCAGCCAAAATGAGCTTGATACTATTCATGTTTTAGATAAGTGCCGTCTTGGCTGCCTTATTACGAATTTAAAACAAGGCGCGGAGACATAGTAGATTTTCTGATCTGGTATCAGATCTAATAAGTACCTATTATATTCAATCAACTAGGATTAGGAACCCAATTTTGAACGAAAAGCCCTTTACGGTAAAATGAGTTGCGGGACAATTGAAATTACACACCATACCTTTATAGGCATTTTTATACCAGCAGTGGAAAAAATAAAATTCTTCATATTACCTTCTTCCTTCCACGGCATAGTAGGCAACGACACACTCAAACAAGTGAAAGCAATCATCAATACCGATAAAAATTTAATGACAATTTGCCAAAATATAAATATAACATTAAAACACCGAATATCACACGAAGTTAATAATTTGTCTACCCCAAGCCATACACATATCTTATGGGATTAAAATACGAAATCGACCGTCAAACCGAAGAACTTCTTGCTAACGGAATAATAAGGAGATCAAAATCTCTGTATAACTCCCGAAGATCGTAAACAAAAAGTCAGATGCCTCTGGCGAAAAAAGTATCGAATGATCGTAGATTACCGCAAACTCAATTCAGTTACGATCCCCCATAAATATCCTATACCAGAAATTAACGAAGTCCTCGCAAATCTGGGAAATAATAAATTATTTACTGTCATCGACTTAAAAAGTGGGTTTCATCAGATTCCATTCCAAATAGCACTAGACGATATCCTTCGTCAACATATAGGAGTAAGATGCTATGTTTACATCGATTATGTAATCATATTTGTCGAAAATGAAGATATGGAACACTTTAAAAATATAGAATTAGTATTTCAAACTATATAACAAGCAAACATGAAAATCCAATTAGACAAATGTCCATTTGCAAAGGAAGAAGTAGAATTTTTAGGATATGTAGTCAGCTCAAAAAGGATAAAAACCAATCCCGAAAAAATAGAAGCGGTAGCTAAATTTCTAGTCCCACAAACTCTCAAAGAATTAAGATCCTTCCTTAGGCTACTACCGACGATTTTAATACCTTTAAGAGCACTACTAAGTGGAGAAGCCGGTTATGTCTCCAAACAACGAGGCCTTAGAAGCATTTAATAAAATAAAAAACACTTTAGTATCCAAAGATATTGTCTTAGCGCATCCAAATTTTGAACTCAGGACTGACGCCTCAGATTTTGCATTAGGTGCCGTCCTATCGCAAGACGGTAGACCAATCACTTTCATTTCGAGAACTTTGACCTATGCCGAAGTGCACTATGCTACTAATGAGAAAGAAATGCTTTCTATAATATGGTCACTTAATACATTTAGAAATTACCTTTACGGTTCAAAAAATTATCACCGACCATCAACCCCTAACCTATGCCCTAAGCCATGAGAATGCCAACAGTAAAATGAAGCGATGGCAAAGTTTTCCCGGTATGTTAAATAAAATAAAACGAATAATAGCTAAATGCACCATTTGTAAAGAAAATAAGAACGAGAGACATCCCAATCAACCGAAAATTGCAGAAACTCCATTATCAACATATCCAGGACACACAGTTCATATCGATATATTTTTAACAGAAGGAAAAATAGTTATGGCAGCTTTAGATAAATTTACAAAATTCGCAGTAACAAAAAGTCTAAATAGCAGAGCAATAGAAGAGATCAGAGGACCCTTAGAGACATTCTAATTTTTTTCGGAGTACCAAAATTAATAGTTATTGACAATGAGCCATCTTTAAACTCAGCCTGTTTAAAATTTATGATGAAAGTCGAGTTAGGAATAGCAGTTTACATTACTCCTTCATACAAAAGCCAAGCTAACGGACAAGTGGAAAGGTTCCACTCTACATTAATCGAAATAATGCGCTGCATAAAAGAAAACGGTGAACACAGAAATGTTGAAGAACTTTTAGAAATAGCAGTATCTGAGTATAATTATTCAGTTCATTTCACAACACTTAAAAGACCGGTTGACCTATTTTTTCATAGAAATGTTACATTTACCCCGGAGGACATAGAAATAACTAGACAAAGCAGCTTAGAAAAATTAGCTCAGGCACAAAGAAAGGATATCGAATACCATAATAAAAATAAGAAGGAAATAAAAGCATATCTACCAGGACAAAAATATTGGTAAGAAAAATAGGTGATTAGGAACTCAGCTAAATAAACCCTACAGCAAGGAAATAGTTAAGGAAGATAGAAATAGTACCATGCTAACTGAAAAAGGACAAATAATTCACAAAGGTAGGATACGTAACTAAATATGTACTGACATTCTTTTCAGAATGGCGGAAGTACAGATACTCGATTACTGAAACTCACAACTCATAACAGTAATAAAGGAAACGGCTGTTATAGAAAAATATACGAAGACACTTGACCATATAGAAGCGACCATCGAAACCGAAATTATCGGCAAAAATCCTAACTACCCCTTCATATTCCACCTAATAACACAAATAAGAGCCCAACTGAATATTTTAAAAGTTGAAAAGAAACTAAAAAGATCAATAAATTTCTCGGGTAGCGCATGGGAATGGATTGCAGAAAGTCCAGATCATGAAGACTACGAAGTAATTTCAAATAAAATAAATAATGTTTTAAAAAATAATAATAACCTACAATACACAAAATTAGTGAAATAATATAATTAAAACTATACAAAATGAAACAAGTTTAGAAATGGAATCATTCTTACAGCTGAAATATAAGTTTGAAATAATTAAAGAACACAATACATTCGTTTTCATATGTCAAATGAAGAAGTAAATATTGAAAAGAAAGCAATAGACAATGACGATATCCCATATGTAAATCTAGTGAATTTTCTGAAATAAAAATTTCAACTAATGGTAAAATTATAATCTATATTGCAAGCCTCCCAACCGTAGATAACCATATTTGAAAAACTTTAGACATTAGAGCTGTAAAAATAATGCGAAAATTAATAAAATCAATTTCAATACAATTATAAATTGCGAAAAGAGAATCTATGGAATAAGAAATTATTGTAAAATAATAATGTAGTAGATTTAAGTAATTATTCATATATGTATAAACAATCTTTTAGAAAGTCGTTTGCCAGACCGCACGGAGGTCAACAACCAACAAATCTCAACTATAGCGGAAATGGGACCTGGCATACTGCTTCTAAACAAATTCAATGGAGAAATTTCAATAAATAACGAATCAATATTTTTAAATGGGACATTCATCATTTTGTATACCAACGTAAGCATTATTATCAACAGGAAAAAAATCTACATATAACGAAGAAAGAACAGCATGTAAACCATTACCAGCCATTCTACAACCGTCATCCGCACCCCTCAACATAGAGGAATTCCTTTCGCTGGAGATGATGAAACAGCTAAACTTCAACAATACAAAAGAAGTAAGCTTGTTAGAAGCAGCAAATAGAGCCAAACATGCAACCAGCATCGCCCTAATCGCCATCATAATAGTGATCGCCTTAATCTCCGGGAAAAATCTTTTAAAACAACGCAAAGAAGATGAACCAAATACTATCACAACCGGCAATAGACGGACTCTATCAAATCTTCAATACACCTCAAGATTCAAACGACGACGTTTGAATTTCAAGGGGACTAGTTAGCACTCCACACATACGATACAAAGCAATAAAATACGACACCAACTAAATCGCTGAGAGTGTAGTGTCAACCTGTGGGAAGCGCAGCGTCAACGAACACCATACCCGTTGCAGCGGCAAACGTAGGCTAATAATTAATAATAATAATTAATTGTAATTTTTAGTTCTAAGACAGAATTCAATAAAGGAGAATCGCTCCCAAATTATTTTTTTATAAAAAAACCAAATAAAAGTTTTTTTAACTCGTATATGTAACATACAATAAAATAATCGAAATTAATTTGGAATTGCTGGAAATACGTTTTTTATTTTAAGTATTGTAAGTTTTTTTAATTCCAATTCCATTAATTAATTTCTTCTATATGTCGCCTTTTTTCAATATTTCCTTTCTTCTTTCATTCTTCTATCATTTTATACGGTGCCAATTTTCTTTTTTTAATTCACAAATATTCTATTATACATACAAACTTAGCGATTCCATTGCATACGAGTATTAAGTTAAAGTTTTGTAATATACTGACAAGGCTTTGTTGCGTTTCGGCCTGCTTCTCCAAAGCTTTCATAGGCAAATTTTCGCGCTCCTCCACTCTGTTTATAGGTGCCTGCCTAGACGTAACGCCAACGTTTAAAATTTCTCCAGAATGTTCAGGCTGCAGGAGTCATGGAATTTGGAGTCATTTGTAGAAGATCACGCAAGTGAGGAAATTTCTCTGATCGCCATTCACTTGGGAGTGGCCAGAAACGATTCTTTTGTTACCAAGAATACTCTGGGTAGCCTAACAACACCCGTTTGAAGGCGAGCTAAAGTGAGAAGGCGAAACATCCCCTCCATAGGGTTGTGCGCTGGGTTTGCGACCCGCCTTGTAAGAACCGCACCCAATGAAAAAGAACAACAAGCCTCGGATGAGTTAGCCCCCTTTTTAATGACGACCATGGCATTAACCTGTAATCTCCGGTCCCTTAATTTCGAAGGTGCTGCTGCCCAGCTGGTTGATGTCTTCGTTACAGTGAAGGCTGACATCACAAGTCCTTGTGGTATTTACTACATTGGCCATATAACGGAGCGCAAATTTTGGTGTGGGATTCGTGGTGGAAGAGAGACTCCGTCGCCGAATACTGTCATTCACCCCGGTGGATGAACGTCTAGCCACAAACCGGATCAAAGCGAAGTTCTTCAACATATCTCTGATTTGCTCCCACGCCCCGATGGAATAGAAGGACGATGTGACCAAAGATGTCTTCTATGAGCGCTTGAAGCGCACCTATGAGAGCTTCCCCCGCCACCATATCAAAATCGTGCTTGGCGACCTTAACTCCAGAGTGAGCAAAGAAGGTATCGTTGGCACTAGGTCTGTAAATTCAGCCTCCACGATGAATAATCCCTAAATGGGTTGATGCTGATAGACTTCGCCGGGGCCCGAAATTCCAGTAGTACTAGATTCCAGTATAAGAAAATACATCAAGCTACTTGGGTGTCTCCCATCGAAAAACCACCAACCAGATCGATCATGCTGTGATATACGGAAGACAAGTCTCCAGTGTCTTAGATGTGCGTGCGCTCCGAGGTCCTAACATCGACTCGGACCACTATATTGTTGCAGCATAGATTCGCACCCGCCTCTGTGCAGCAAAAAACGCACTGACAGTAAAGTATTAAAGTCAGTCGCGCTGTATGGCGTCCAGATATGGGTAAAAGCCCTCGAAATAAAATCTTATGGCCGTGGCCTTTTTTCTATATATGCCACTTGCGCGCTGAGAGTATGCTCTGCGTTCCGCACAGTATCGGAAGATTCTGCCCTAATAATCCGGGCCTACATCCTTTAGACCTCTTGGCCAATAAAATTCAATGTCTTATAAATGACAGGTTACCGCATAACACATTGAAAGAAATTGCAAGGGCAGAGACGGTGAATCACGGGCAAAAACGCTGGAAGGAAAGCGAAAATGGGCGGTGGACATTCCGACTGATCCCCAACGTTGAACCATGGCTAAACAGACCGCACGGTGAGGTAGATTTCCACCTAACTCAAATCCTCACAGGACATGGCTGCTTCAGAGCATATCTGAAACGATTCGGACACGAAAATAACGACATATGCGATTATTGCGGAGGCGATACCGTCGAAAATGTAGAGCACACATTTTTCTATTGCCCGAAATATTATCATGAGAGGCAACACTTAAAAAATGCGTTTGGTGTAGACCCAACTCCTGATAACTTGGTAAACCAAATGGTCGAATCAGTAGAGAAGTGGAAAGCTGCTTGCGAAGTCACAGCCAGGGTTATGAAATCCCAACGTGCTAGCAAAAAGCGGCGGAGAAGAGAGCTGTTAAATGTAACGAACAATCACGACCCACGGCGACGAACAATGTACAAGGGGGGTTATTAGACCAACAGAGGTGGGGCCAAGTTGTAACTGAATGCATTTTGACCATTACGAACGCAGGAGTGTCACTCAACCATCTTCCCGACGTAATACTTGAGGGTGGTACCGGGGGGAACGGTACAGGACGGTAGGTTTAGTTCGGATTAAAGTTCCACATTGACATGGGGTTCAGGCTTTCGATGCTTCCTCCTAGTTAAAAAAAAAAAACAAAAAAAAAAAACACATGCAATGTGCGTCCAATATATTTGAAAA
The DNA here is from genome assembly GCF_024586455.1 of Bactrocera neohumeralis. Lineage (NCBI taxonomy): Eukaryota > Metazoa > Arthropoda > Insecta > Diptera > Tephritidae > Bactrocera > Bactrocera neohumeralis. Next base: position 19,782,273 of record NW_026089624.1, read on the forward strand.
TAGATATTAATTTTTAATAGTATTACATATGTATATAAACAGACACATGCATTTACATGCAATGTGCATCCAATAATACATAATATTATTATATTATAATAATACATTTAAAAATGCATGGCTAAACACAAATCATAATTTTACAGATCGGATAACATTAAAGACACTCAGACATGTATTGAATTGTACACGTGAAAACAACCCTATATAAAGCAGCATAAACAATATGCTGCAAAACATACATACACATACACATATATTAATTATTTAAGATAGTCTCTTAAAATAGTATATAAGTAATGAATATACAAAATAAAAACTAGTTTGAATATATTCTCAATCACGAAAGATTTTTATTTTTCCCCACCAGCGGTAAGAAGTTAAAGATTATTTTTTGAGTTCAATGTTTGATCATACAAATGAAACAATTAATCATTTAATAAGTTTAATAACAATAGAGCTTTTTACCCCGAACTAACATATTCCCACTCCCCCAGATGAAATTTCGACCAACATGTATTCGGTCGTCAACCAAATCGGTATCGCCAACACTCCACCAATTACATGCAGAATAATCAAGGATTCATGCCGACATTCAATAATTACGCGAACCACTCCCATATTACTGGAGGAAATACCTCCTTTAACAACAGACCGAACTTACCACCTAAATCGCCGACCAGTCAATGCAATCAAGACAGGTTAATTACTAGAATATACCTAATATACCCAGGACAATCGACCACCGAAACGTTCGGTTTCCGCACAACTGACTCACCCTTCAAGTAAAATACAACGCAATTTCTTTACTAACACAGTAGAATAAGACCCAAACGGAATAACAAATCCGATAATTCCAGCCAAAATGAGCTTGATACTATTCATGTTTTAGATAAGTGCCGTCTTGGCTGCCTTATTACGAATTTAAAACAAGGCGCGGAGACATAGTAGATTTTCTGATCTGGTATCAGATCTAATAAGTACCTATTATATTCAATCAACTAGGATTAGGAACCCAATTTTGAACGAAAAGCCCTTTACGGTAAAATGAGTTGCGGGACAATTGAAATTACACACCATACCTTTATAGGCATTTTTATACCAGCAGTGGAAAAAATAAAATTCTTCATATTACCTTCTTCCTTCCACGGCATAGTAGGCAACGACACACTCAAACAAGTGAAAGCAATCATCAATACCGATAAAAATTTAATGACAATTTGCCAAAATATAAATATAACATTAAAACACCGAATATCACACGAAGTTAATAATTTGTCTACCCCAAGCCATACACATATCTTATGGGATTAAAATACGAAATCGACCGTCAAACCGAAGAACTTCTTGCTAACGGAATAATAAGGAGATCAAAATCTCTGTATAACTCCCGAAGATCGTAAACAAAAAGTCAGATGCCTCTGGCGAAAAAAGTATCGAATGATCGTAGATTACCGCAAACTCAATTCAGTTACGATCCCCCATAAATATCCTATACCAGAAATTAACGAAGTCCTCGCAAATCTGGGAAATAATAAATTATTTACTGTCATCGACTTAAAAAGTGGGTTTCATCAGATTCCATTCCAAATAGCACTAGACGATATCCTTCGTCAACATATAGGAGTAAGATGCTATGTTTACATCGATTATGTAATCATATTTGTCGAAAATGAAGATATGGAACACTTTAAAAATATAGAATTAGTATTTCAAACTATATAACAAGCAAACATGAAAATCCAATTAGACAAATGTCCATTTGCAAAGGAAGAAGTAGAATTTTTAGGATATGTAGTCAGCTCAAAAAGGATAAAAACCAATCCCGAAAAAATAGAAGCGGTAGCTAAATTTCCAGTCCCACAAACTCTCAAAGAATTAAGATCCTTCCTTAGGCTACTACCGACGATTTTAATACCTTTAAGAGCACTACTAAGTGGAGAAGCCGGTTATGTCTCCAAACAACGAGGCCTTAGAAGCATTTAATAAAATAAAAAACACTTTAGTATCCAAAGATATTGTCTTAGCGCATCCAAATTTTGAACTCAGGACTGACGCCTCAGATTTTGCATTAGGTGCCGTCCTATCGCAAGACGGTAGACCAATCACTTTCATTTCGAGAACTTTGACCTATGCCGAAGTGCACTATGCTACTAATGAGAAAGAAATGCTTTCTATAATATGGTCACTTAATACATTTAGAAATTACCTTTACGGTTCAAAAAATTATCACCGACCATCAACCCCTAACCTATGCCCTAAGCCATGAGAATGCCAACAGTAAAATGAAGCGATGGCAAAGTTTTCCCGGTATGTTAAATAAAATAAAACGAATAATAGCTAAATGCACCATTTGTAAAGAAAATAAGAACGAGAGACATCCCAATCAACCGAAAATTGCAGAAACTCTATTATCAACATATCCAGGACACACAGTTCATATCGATATATTTTTAACAGAAGGAAAAATAGTTATGGCAGCTTTAGATAAATTTACAAAATTCGCAGTAACAAAAAGTCTAAATAGCAGAGCAATAGAAGAGATCAGAGGACCCTTAGAGACATTCTAATTTTTTTCGGAGTACCAAAATTAATAGTTATTGACAATGAGCCATCTTTAAACTCAGCCTGTTTAAAATTTATGATGAAAGTCGAGTTAGGAATAGCAGTTTACATTACTCCTTCATACAAAAGCCAAGCTAACGGACAAGTGGAAAGGTTCCACTCTACATTAATCGAAATAATGCGCTGCATAAAAGAAAACGGTGAACACAGAAATGTTGAAGAACTTTTAGAAATAGCAGTATCTGAGTATAATTATTCAGTTCATTTCACAACACTTAAAAGACCGGTTGACCTATTTTTTCATAGAAATGTTACATTTACCCCGGAGGACATAGAAATAACTAGACAAAGCAGCTTAGAAAAATTAGCTCAGGCACAAAGAAAGGATATCGAATACCATAATAAAAATAAGAAGGAAATAAAAGCATATCTACCAGGACAAAAATATTGGTAAGAAAAATAGGTGATTAGGAACTCAGCTAAATAAACCCTACAGCAAGGAAATAGTTAAGGAAGATAGAAATAGTACCATGCTAACTGAAAAAGGACAAATAATTCACAAAGGTAGGATACGTAACTAAATATGTACTGACATTCTTTTCAGAATGGCGGAAGTACAGATACTCGATTACTGAAACTCACAACTCATAACAGTAATAAAGGAAACGGCTGTTATAGAAAAATATACGAAGACACTTGACCATATAGAAGCGACCATCGAAACCGAAATTATCGGCAAAAATCCTAACTACCCCTTCATATTCCACCTAATAACACAAATAAGAGCCCAACTGAATATTTTAAAAGTTGAAAAGAAACTAAAAAGATCAATAAATTTCTCGGGTAGCGCATGGGAATGGATTGCAGAAAGTCCAGATCATGAAGACTACGAAGTAATTTCAAATAAAATAAATAATGTTTTAAAAAATAATAATAACCTACAATACACAAAATTAGTGAAATAATATAATTAAAACTATACAAAATGAAAAAAGTTTAGAAATGGAATCATTCTTACAGCTGAAATATAAGTTTGAAATAATTAAAGAACACAATACATTCGTTTTCATATGTCAAATGAAGAAGTAAATATTGAAAAGAAAGCAATAGACAATGACGATATCCCATATGTAAATCTAGTGAATTTTCTGAAATAAAAATTTCAACTAATGGTAAAATTATAATCTATATTGCAAGCCTCCCAACCGTAGATAACCATATTTGAAAAACTTTAGACATTAGAGCTGTAAAAATAATGCGAAAATTAATAAAATCAATTTCAATACAATTATAAATTGCGAAAAGAGAATCTATGGAATAAGAAATTATTGTAAAATAATAATGTAGTAGATTTAAGTAATTATTCATATATATATAAACAATCTTTTAGAAAGTCCTTTGCCAGACCGCACGGAGGTCAACAACCAACAAATCTCAACTATAGCGGAAATGGGACCTGGCATACTGCTTCTAAACAAATTCAATGGAGAAATTTCAATAAATAACGAATCAATATTTTTAAATGGGACATTCATCATTTTGTATACCAACGTAAGCATTATTATCAACAGGAAAAAAATCTACATATAACGAAGAAAGAACAGCATGTAAACCATTACCAGCCATTCTACAACCGTCATCCGCACCCCTCAACATAGAGGAATTCCTTTCGCTGGAGATGATGAAACAGCTAAACTTCAACAATACAAAAGAAGTAAGCTTGTTAGAAGCAGCAAATAGAGCTAAACATGCAACCAGCATCGCCCTAATCGCCATCATAATAGTGATCGCCTTAATCTCCGGGAAAAATCTTTTAAAACAACGCAAAGAAGATGAACCAAATACTATCACAACCGGCAATAGACGGACTCTATCAAATCTTCAATACACCTCAAGATTCAAACGACGACGTTTGAATTTCAAGGGGGACTAGTTAGCACTCCACACATACGATACAAAGCAATAAAATACGACACCAACTAAATCGCTGAGAGTGTAGTGTCAACCTGTGGGAAGCGCAGCGTCAACGAACACCATACCCGTTGCAGCGGCAAACGTAGGCTAATAATTAATAATAATAATTAATTGTAATTTTCGTTCTAAGACAGAATTCAATAAAGGAGAATCGCTCCCAAATTATTTTTTATAAAAAACCAAATAAAAGTTTTTTTAACTCGTATATGTAACATACAATAAAATAATCGAAATTAATTTGGAATTGCTGGAAATACGTTTTTTATTTTAAGTATTGTAAGTTTTTTTAATTCCAATTCCATTAATTAATTTCTTCTATATGTCGCCTTTTTCAATATTTCCTTTCTTCTTTCATTCTTCTATCATTTTATACGGTGCCAATTTTCTTTTTTAATTCACAAATATTCTATTATACATACAAACTTAGCGATTCCATTGCATACGAGTATTAAGTTAAAGTTTTGTAATATACTGACAAGGCTTTGTTGCGTTTCGGCCTGCTTCTCCAAAGCTTTCATAGGCAAATTTTCGCGCTCCTCCACTCTGTTTATAGGTGCCTGCCTAGACGTAACGCCAACGTTTAAAATTTCTCCAGAATGTTCAGGCTGCAGGAGTCATGGAATTTGGAGTCATTTGTAGAAGATCACGCAAGTGAGGAAATTTCTCTGATCGCCATTCACTTGGGAGTGGCCAGAAACGATTCTTTTGTTACCAAGAATACTCTGGGTAGCCTAACAACACCCGTTTGAAGGCGAGCTAAAGTGAGAAGGCGAAACATCCCCTCCATAGGGTTGTGCGCTGGGTTTGCGACCCGCCTTGTAAGAACCGCACCCAATGAAAAAGAACAACAAGCCTCGGATGAGTTAGCCCCCTTTTTAATGACGACCATGGCATTAACCTGTAATCTCCGGTCCCTTAATTGGGAAGGTGCTGCTGCCCAGCTGGTTGATGTCTTCGTTACAGTGAAGGCTGACATCACAAGTCCTTGTGGTATTTACTACATTGGCCATATAACGGAGCGCAAATTTTGGTGTGGGATTCGTGGTGGAAGAGAGACTCCGTCGCCGAATACTGTCATTCACCCCGGTGGATGAACGTCTAGCCACAAACCGGATCAAAGCGAAGTTCTTCAACATATCTCTGATTTGCTCCCACGCCCCGATGGAATAGAAGGACGATGTGACCAAAGATGTCTTCTATGAGCGCTTGAAGCGCACCTATGAGAGCTTCCCCCGCCACCATATCAAAATCGTGCTTGGCGACCTTAACTCCAGAGTGAGCAAAGAAGGTATCGTTGGCACTAGGTCTGTAAATTCAGCCTCCACGATGAATAATCCCTAAATGGGTTGATGCTGATAGACTTCGCCGGGGCCCGAAATTCCAGTAGTACTAGATTCCAGTATAAGAAAATACATCAAGCTACTTGGGTGTCTCCCATCGAAAAACCACCAACCAGATCGATCATGCTGTGATATACGGAAGACAAGTCTCCAGTGTCTTAGATGTGCGTGCGCTCCGAGGTCCTAACATCGACTCGGACCACTATATTGTTGCAGCATAGATTCGCACCCGCCTCTGTGCAGCAAAAACCGCACTGACATTTTTTCTAAATTTCCGGGGTACACATGCGAATAGGTTAATTTAGGGCACATTTTAAAATTAACGTTCGCCTGGTCTATGGCATATATTTTTCGGACAACTTTAAAAGTTGTCAGCCCATCTTGCGTTTCAACGTCATACTTTAAGTACATATTGCGCATACATTTTATTGAATGGCAATAGTCAAACATCATATATATTTTTCTTTCATTATGAAAGAACTATGGTTTTTCGTTCGTAGCGCCTAATAGGTGCCTCAATTTGGTATTTGGTGTACCTTGGTCGCACACTATTGATTTAATTTTAAGCCCGATTTGTTCCGAGGCATTTATATTGCTCTTGAGCAAATCCAACAAATTCTCACTTTTGACGCTACCTTTTGCCACATAATAGGAAATTACATATTTCCATTTCGCGACTATGCCTTTCAACATAAAGAAGCAACACTTATTGCCGATCACGCTTTCCCGGTGACCTTCTCCATTATCGACGAAGCCATCAATCACATCTCGTACGTTGTTGTACGTCAGATCTTTTCTGATTGTCTTAGTCGACATATAATTTATGTTTAAAGCCATTGATTTCTCCTTTTTTTTTCTTCAAAAGCATTTTTGCGAATGCTATCGCATGTTCATTAGCATCGCCTGTTATTATGACGTTTTTTTCGAGAGCTTGACATTTTTTTGTCAACAGGAAAACTTTCCTTTTTAGCTCTTTAATCTTTTTCATTTGCCTCAAAGAATTGCTTTGAAAACCCCTAGCTACTTGAGCGTAATGCTCGTGGTGGCGAACAGTGATATTCTCACTATCTTCGCACTTCATTTGTATTCCATGAAGGCGGGAATATTTTTCAAATTCTTCAAATGATATGTCATTTGGATTTCCCATCTCTTCAAATGACATATCATTTGGTGTTGTACACTCGGTTTTTAAAACATCATATGTTTGTACAACCGGCGGCAAAACCCACTGTGGCGATTGCTGACTAGTTTCGTCAACTTCAAATTTTAAATTTAGCACAGGAAGAGCTTCATTCAAAATGCGCCTTGACGAGATATCTTTATTGTGAAAATGTCTTTCACATATATATAAATGTTTTTTCAGTGGTAACTGAAGATTGCAGGCCTTAACCCAATTATTTCTAGCAACTTCCGTTTTAGGAAACGTAAAAGGTTTTGCTCCACCGGCACAGTTGCTAACGCAGCAACTTTTGTACGGGCGCACCGGTTGAAATAATTGCGTTGGGGCCTCATCTAAAAAAATTGTAAGTAAATATAAAGATAAATATAAAATATATATAATAAATACTAAATTTCAATATAAGTGTATGTACATACATATGCACATACACATATGTAATATTAAATATTATATGCACCCACAGGAAATTTAATTAAGCACACACACATACCAGCCAAAAATAAACAATTAAAAATAAAAACCAAACAAGGATATTGGATACTTGGGCATACATCGCAGTTATATCTTGAAAATAAATTACTTTTATATATACATAAACCTATACTAAAACCTATATGGACATACGGTGTTCAACTTTGGGGCACTGCTTGTAATACAAATATTGAAATTCTACAAAGATACCAATCGAAAAGTCTAAGATTAATTACAAACGCGCCTTGGTTCATAACAAATAAAGCCATTCTTTATTCAGTTCTGAATATACCTTTTGTTAAAGATGAAATTAAAAGATTTAGTTCAGCATATTTGCACAGGATTAGTTATTATTATTGTTATATTTAGAATATATTCTTATTTTGTAAAGGTCACAGACTTGAACGCTCACAAAACGATTATTTTTATGTCTAAATGCTGGCTGGGCAAATTATCAAAACACACACACGCACGCACTTGTATGTGCACCCGCAAATCATCAAACACACTCATGCACTTGTAAGAGCACCCACAAGCAAATATTACACTCGAATAAACACCCCTGTTTAAATTAGTTAAGCATCTGCCCCCTCTACCCGGAAAAACTGGCACACACTAATACAACACTTCCAATGACAGCACACTCATACATCACCACACGACACAACTCACCACACCTCTCCATCAATCAACCCACTTAACAAAAAGGCTGGGCAAAAGGATTGCGGACACATTCGTTCTTGGAACATTCGCTTCTACCCAGCGCCCCGTCGACACCTTTCGCCAGCACATGCATTTCGGTACACATCTTATCAACAGCACTTCAACTTTCAGTTTGCGACACCCATCCTACGCATTTAAGTTGTAATAAAAACGTTCGACATCGTCTCCACCCATCTCCGCCGCGCTAAAGCTTTACACTTCGATCGCCTCCTATCCTGCGCGCAACGCTCAGCTTTTAATTCTAAAACAGCCGGATGCTGTCTCACTAATGCTCCGGATTTTAGGTTCGACCATGATCCGAAGCAACTCGATCGCCAGCACCGCCATCATATTTATTAACTTGTAAAAATACAAACTTAACGCTTTAAATAAAATTGTTAAATACAAACCTAAAATTCAGATATTTTCATTTCAATCAAAGCAGTGGTGTGTGTTCCCCAATAAATTGGGTATATATTTATTCATGGTCCTTCGAGCCTCACAGAAAGGCACTAGTGGAAAAACATAAACCACAATAAACAAATTAATATATACTTGTGCGGTGAACAAAAAACAAAAAGGGTGCTGTGAGAAAAAGAACAAAAAAAAAAGAATAGAAAACAGTGCTGGCCAAACCACAACAAAAAAAAAACATACCCGCATACTTATGTACATATAATAAACAAAAATAATAATCAACAGAAGGTGCAGTGCAGTATATTTAAAATATATACATACAGTCATACATACATAAAGTGTAACGACAACAAAACGAACAAAAAACAATTTCAACAAAGACAAGAGCAACCAACTAACGCGCGTTACCTAAACACAAAACATCAACTAAATAATTAATCGTGGGCGAAAACGAAATTTAAACAATAAGCTTAAACACAAATCGGGCGCGAAAAACTAAAAAACCAATAAAACAAACAAAAAAGAAACAAACGGGCGCGCACATTAGAACCAATATACATACACACAACAAAACAACGGCAGAAGGAGGTAGCCTGCAGGAGCAAAGAAAGAGGAACAAAACGCAAAAAGAAATATACCCTGCATAAACATACCAAAATACCAAGTGAGCGTATCAAGTCCCTTAATATATATGTATATATATAATATATATTATATGCACATACATACATATGTATGTATGACACATTTAATAATTTAATGCGGCTACCAAACGGTGCTAACTTTTGGGTTTAATTTCCGGAAAACCCGAAAACTGTTCAGTATAATATATATATGTACACATATGCATACATACATAAATACAAATACCAAAATTTTCGATGCCTATGTACTAGCCTACCTTTGTGTAGTCTAAATTGTATTAACGCACCAATAAAATAAAAATTCAAGTATTGACTTGCACCAGTATCCGGCAATACCCTTTATGCCTGCTTAAAATTAGTAAGCGAAGGCAATAATTGAAATTATTACAGAAAAAGCAACACAAAATGAAAACATACTTACAAACATACATATATGCGTATCTACCTGGTGCAAATATATTTTTTTTACATGCATACATATTAGAACATTTACATACTTATAAACATAAGTATATACATACTATATGTGTAATAGTGCATACGGAAAACATCTGGTTTACCTAATCCGTTTTCGCGCTCATTTTCTTTATAGAGTTCACCTTCGAATTTATACCCTGCACTGGTTACTATATGTTAAGTCTTAAATAATTTTCATAAAAGGGTGATCGAATTATTCCTTAAATAATTAAACAATCCGGTAAAGTAACACTGATTATTTTAGTAATAAAAAATAATTTTTGATACCAAAAAAAAAAAAAATAAACAAAAATATATATTGGTACATAAGTATACAATTGTATATAACTATACTTCTATCCAAAGTCCACATTGGTAAATATTCAGCAATACCCCTTGTTCTTTGTCAAATAAAAACAAGCGGGATTGTACAAAACATTACAGCTACACTTTGCGCAATACATTAGCACAAACAATTCGTGCATACTTACATATGTACAAAGCAAATTGATATCTTCAACGAGCTCTCAATTGCACAACAACTCATACATACAAGTCCAAGTATTAGGGTATACCCATATACCAACATAAGGACAAAAAGTACACATAAAGAAAAAGTGCGAATTTAATAATTAAATTACAAATTATATTTACAATTACAACATCTTTATCACATAATAATAAAGAAATGGTTAATAACGAAAAAAACCAATATACGCCTGCAGGAGCTACACGCTCAAAACAGGCTATTAAATTTATTTCAGAAAGTGACAGTTTAACAAGATACTGCACTAGATTTGCCTCTTTATCGATTCAAGAAAACTCTGAATCGCTACTAGAAATCAAAAGTCAAAATCTTAAAAATTTTTGGACTCGCTTCCAAGCGGCTCATGACGCCATTGTAGAGTCTGACGATTCAGATCTACCACAAAATTTTAAATTATCTGCTTACGCCATATACGAAAACTGCTTAGACCAGTTCGAAGAAATAAGAGCTATGATCTCCGATCAACTAAAGCTCATTAAAGCAATTGCACCTACTCTCCACAGTAGAGTAGAGCTGCCACAAATACTCGTAGACAGTCAAAAGGCAAGTTCAGGCATCCACCTCGAGGTGCTCGCATGTGACACAGAAACCTTTTTCGGAGGTTATGAAGAATGGCCGTCCTTCCGGGACATGTTTTCGGCCGTGTACATAAACCATCCTAAATCATCACATGCGCAAAAATTGTATCACCTCAGATACAAAACTAAAGGTCAAGCAGGCGAAGTAGTCAAACAGTTCGCATTAAATGACGACAATTTCAATTTGGCTTGGGAAGCTCTAAAAGCTAGATATGAAAACGACAAAATACTAGTCGATAAGCATGTAACGACACTAATGAACTTGCCAAAAATTAAGAAAGGAACAAGTGTAGAATTCATCAAACTAGAATCCACTGTTTCAAATTGTTTGTCGATTTTATCGACACTAAATATTCCCACAGACAGCTGGGACCCAATTCCGGTAAACATTTGCACCGCCGCATTACCAGAAAAGTCGTCACTTCTATGGCAGCAATCGCTCTCATCACGAAAAAAGTGCCCAACGTGGCAACAAATGACAGATTTTCTCACCACCCAATATGAAATTGCGGAAAGGTTAGAAGAAAAAATAATCAAAACTAATATCATTAAACACGACCAAAATAGAAGCTTCAATAGACCTCAAGCTAGAAGCAACAAAAATTTAGACAAAAGCTTTCACAAAACGCTCTCGTTCATATCCGAACAGAAAAAACACACGTCATGCGAACTATGCACAAGAGGGCATAAGCTTAAAACTTGCGATAAGTTTAAAAAATTAAATATTAACGAAAGGAACAACTTTGTCAGATCAAAAAGACTCTGTACAAACTGCTTGTCCCATACACACAATCTTAAAAATTGCAAAAGCAAATATAATTGCTTCTATTGTCATAAAAGACATCATACAATGCTTCATAACAGCACATATCACATCTCACCTCAAAGGAGCGCATATACAAAAAGAACCACAGCTTTACTTACAAAAGCAAATCCCGAAAGCCAAAATACTTAAAATTGCCAAGAGACACCATGCTGCTCAAAGGCACACAAATCTCAAGCGCTGCACAGCGAAACACAAATTGGACTAGTTACAGAACTAGTCACCACCATACCAACTCAAGTTGAGTATAATAAAAACAAATACCTTAATTCGCATTTAAGGAAATGTCAAAAGTTAAGAAAACTTCCCCCCATAACTACTCAATCAAATAATGGCCGGTACGTCGTGCGATTACCACCAGAGCCACAATTTTCCAATACTCCACAAATCGGTATAAAAAACAAAGTCAGAGTTACCTCTGACATTCCAAATTATTAAAAGCACATACAACTTTTCGGCCCCGCAGGATGGCTTTCGCCAATAATGGAAAAAAAAACAATTTCGAACAAATCCTTGAGCGGTGGCGGGCTACTAAACGCCAAATCAGTGCATACATAAAAACATAAAAAGTAACACAGTTGTATCAAAAAGTCGAAAAATCGACCTTTTTCATAATTTCTCAAATAGAATAAATAAAAAATTAACAAAAGCAGAGGTCGCTCTTATCGTCTCTACATAAGCGCTCCTCATAAGGGTAGTTGGTGAGAATCTGTTGTACAACTTGAACATCCCACTTAAAAAATTATAATTCTAATGAAGCCGTTCGCAATTACCGCCCACTCTCTCGCAAGATCCCTCATAGTCATTTCATAGTCCTAACTCCTTGACTAAGGAGTACCCATTCTGACTACATCTGAGCCACGCGTGGAGTTACTATCCTTCATAAGCCGAGAATAAATTAAATGCAAACAATTGCCGATCATACAGAAAAGGCAACTACCGGTATGCCAAACCGATAAAAAATAAATTGTAAATAACAGCTAATAAAATTAATAAAAGCAAACAACTTTTGACAACTTAAGTCGTCAAAGCACGCAAAATCAATTAGTACCTCAGGCACCAATATTTACACAAAATACAATTGGCTATTAAAACCAAAATGGCTTCTTACATCTAATATTCTGCGGCCTCGGTTACTCCACCAACAGTAAGCCGAATTACATGCATCAGATTATATATATAAAACTAGGCAAAATATTCGCCTAGGGGGCCCAGGATGTTTAAATGAGTTAAGGATCCACCCCTCAACTCGGTAAAACTGGCGCATCCTAATGCTAGATCGCAATTCACCACTGCTGATGACTACAACACAACTCACCACACCTGTACCCCTACCCACTAAACAAAAAGGATGGACAGCAGGATAGGAAACATGATTCGTACTAAGCTATTCGACACAATTCGTCACACATTCGTCACATATCAACGATCGGATGTTCAGCATTTTATTCGACCGAGCTCCTGTACGTCCCTTTTTTACTTCCTCGTCTGCTCGCTGTGGATTTCAATAACACATACGCACGTAACGAGTACACTTTCCTTTCACTTACACATTTTATTGTGAAATGTAAAATATCAAAGTTAACATTGGAAATTAAATTTAATTATATTCAAACGAACAAAAGCATTTTTCTTGCCCCAAAATTATTCATGGTCCTTGGAGCCGGATATAGGGAGACTTCCTCCTATATTAAAAGCGCATACAAATTTTTCGGCCCCGTAGGATGGCCTTCGCCAATAATGAAAAAAAAAAATTCTAGAACGTAGGCGGGCCATTACTTGTAAAAGTAATGCATATGCACTTAAATATTTCCTATAATAAAATTGTACAAAAAGTTGAATAATATTCATCTACATAAGCGCTCCTCACATTGGTGATTAAGGGGAATCAGCTATACAAAGCATTAAGTAATTATGAAGAATTCTCTACTGTGCGAAGTGAAGCCGTTCTCCATTAGCGGCCACTCTCACTCAAGATCCCTCTAATTTTATAGTCCTAACTCTAGGGCTAAGAAGTACCCATTCTGGCCACATATGAGCCAGGCGTGGAGTTACTATCCTTTATAAGCCGATAACACAGAAAAGGCAAATAATAAACAGCCAGTTCAACAAACCGATAATAAAGAAATTTTTAGTAAATCCACAATAGTAAACCTATCAAGGAAACAAAAGCAAATGCGTACCAAATATGTTTAAAACCAAAGCCGTTTTTACCATTTACAACTATTCTGCGCCCTCGGGTACTCTACCAGAAGTACTCCGCTATACATGCAATCGCATATATCGCACATACGTATAATACTAGGCAAAACGTTCGCCTAGGGGGCCCAGGATGTTTAAATGAGTTAAGCACCTGCCCCCTCTACCCGGAAAAACTGGCACACACTAATACAACACTTCCGATGACAGCACACTCATACATCACCACACGACACAACTCACCACACCTCTCCATCAATCAACCCACTTAACAAAAAGGCTGGGCAAAAGGATTGCGGACACATTCGTTCTTGGAACATTCGCTTCTACCCAGCGCCCCGTCGACACCTTTCGCCAGCACATACATTTCGGTACACATCTTATCAACAGCACTTCAACTTTCAGTTTGCGACACCCATCCCACGCATTTAAGTTGTAATAAAAACGTTCGACATCGTCTCCACCCATCTCCGCCGCGCTAAAGCTGTACACTTCGATCGCCTCCTATCCTGCACGCAACGCTCAGCTTTTAATTCTAAAACAGCCGGATGCTGTCTCACTAATGCTCCGGATTTTGGGTTCGACCATGATCTGAAGCAACTCGATCGCCAGCACCGGCATCATATTTATTAACTTGTAAAAATACAAACTTAACGCTTTAAATAAAATTGTTAAATACAAACCTAAAATTCAGATATTTTCATTTCAATCAAAGCAGTGGTGTGTGTTCCCCAATAAATTTAGTATATATTTAAGCAACCCCCAAGATAAAAAAAGAACTACACTTACCCAGATGTAATGTAGGTACTGCATTCCTTTTAAGCATTTTTGGGCCAATTGCCTCTTTTTGAAAATGTTTCTCACAAATAAATGAGTTGCTGGCTGGAACGTGGTCAGTGGGAGACATTTTTAGATTCTCCTTCCACTTTTCAGCCAACTCACATTCATTTGGGAAACTAAATAAACGTAGTACCCCACCGCTGGTACTCTCACACCCGCGCACGCGACACTTACGAACTTTCGGCATTTTATTTCGATTTTTAAAAATAACACGACTGAGAAAAAATCCGTCCGCACTTCACAAAATCACCAACTTTATGAAAATTGGCGCAATTATTGACACTTGTCAATTGGGCCAATATACATAAAAGTAGGAGCAAGAAGGATGGTTACTTTCATTTGTGTGTAAAGCTCAATACTTATTTATGTACATACCAGAGACCTGCACGAGTAATTAAATAAGTAACATGTTAGCAAGCGGCGATGCCGATGCGGCGAGTACACGCTACGTAACGGTACTTTGGCATCGTGGGCATCGGCATCGTGGGTATCGGCATCGCGGCATCGCCGATTACTAACATGTTACTCAATTAGTATTGTGCGCGTCATGAAGATGAGTTTACATTGATGGCTAGACTGGCACGACAAATTTTATGTATTCCAGCGTCTAGTGCAGCAAGCGAAAGATGTTTTAGTTTGGCAAACCGTATATAAGAAGAAAGAAGAACAAATTTGAAAGGAGAAAATCTGGACGTCATTTTATTTTTGCATTCACAACAAAAAAATTAAGTTCATATTAAATATTTTTTTATTTTTAATTCGTTGTTTATTTTGATCGAAAATAACGAGATATATTTAATTTATTTTTATTTATTGAATTAATTTATGTTGTGTTATGTTATGTTTTATTGAATTAATTTATGTTTAAATGAAGAGAATTTTATTAATTTTTTCCTAATATAAGGTAAGTACGAAAGAAAAATCACAAGAATTTTCTTTTATGTATGTACATACTTCGTTTCATTTGCCATTGACGATACCAGATAGTAATCGTACGATGCCACGATGCCACGATGCCGCGATGCCGATGCGCAATGTTACCTTCGCATCGTGGTAATCGTCAGAAGTGTTACTTAGTAACGTAATCGTACGATGCCTACCTTAATCGTGCAGGTCTCTGGTACATACATATGATATATACAAAGAACATGTAAGAAGAAGATTTTTACAGGTTCCCTGGTAAGTGATATGTAAATATTTATTTGATTTTGGCGCAATTATTGACACTTGTCTTAACATACAAAATTGGGCCAAAACGAAACAAAGAAATGCATAATTACTTTTGCATGCCAATATGGAAATGCCGACGGCAAAACGCAAAGGCATACATTGCACATACATACATATGTACATACAAGCAATTCCTTGATTGAAAGCAAAAATTGAAGTATGAGAAATAGAAATGCCGACGGCAAAACGAAATTCCTTACATTTGTACATTGCGTATGAAAGCTTACATGAATCATGAAAATATCTTAATGATGTTAGGTAAATCTTTTATTTATTTAAAATGAATTATTATAAAATAAGATTAAATTGACAAATAATGAATAAAAGTTCTACATACATACATATTTCCATACATTCATACATAAGTACCTTTCCTATGGAATATCAAAGATAATATTTTTCTTCAATATTCTCTGTTTGGGAGTATCAACATGGGCATCCATACATATGTATATTTATGTCTCTTCATATTCTTCGGCATGTGAGACAAGAACATAAAAAATTTGTTTATGTTCTCTATGTGAGAGGTGTATTTTGTGCAGATTTTTCGCTGTCAAAATGGAAAAAAATATAAACGAAAAGCAAAACGAAATTCTTCTTTCTGCCTCTTCATATTCTCTGCTTGGGCATATATGCCATGTCATTATATGCCGAAAATACACATATTTACTTCTCTTCATATTCTCTGTTTGAGTATGTGAGTGAACTGTTATAAATGTTAACATTCACATCGTGAATTCTGAGGTTGTGAGGTGAATTCCTTACTCCAATCTTAGAAAATATTCGATATCGAACCTGCACCTTCTCTATGTTTTATGTTCTCTGTATGAGCAGATAATAAGATTAATATGATAGACGATGTATTTATACAAATTAATTTTTTATTTTATTTATTGGTTTTTTTAAAAAGAACTTATAACTATAGCTTGAGACTTATTACTAATAACTGATGATTTACAACTCATCACTGTCCTATTTATCCCTTAATTTTAGTTCTTATAGTATTATACTGCTGATCATGCAAAAAGGATGGCTGTGGCATTTCTTGTTGCGTGATCAAGTTCTGTAATTGTATTCCGGTAGATTTTATGATGACTTTGTCAATTGGCTATTGTTGATTTAATATTCTTTGTTTGGCTATTGTTGATTTTAATATTCATACATACATACATATGTATGTATGCCCTCGGTTTTCAAGCAGAGAAAGTATAATATAGA
>NW_026089624.1:19799556-19847645 GCF_024586455.1 Bactrocera neohumeralis
AATGGTTGAACAAAAGGAATTAAATGTATTAAAGAACCAAAGGGAAAAAACAGTTTTTAAGGTGGTTGAACAAAAGAAACAGCAAAAGAGTATTACCGATTTTTTTCCAAAATGTGCTTCAACTTTTTATAAAATTAAAATATGTATAATATGAAATTATATCTAAGCTGTTTTGTTTACATGCAACATTGTTTTACTTGTGTAACGAAAAAAATTAATAAAACAAGTTTATTTTGATGTTTAAAATAAAAAAAATGTAATTTAATACTACATTTTTTCGTTTTTGCACCTTTCGTAAATATGAACAATCTCGTAAAAATTAACAATCCTGTTTTTAATTAGTTCATATTATCGCGAGTCCACTGTATATACTTAAATAAATATTTGCTTTGGTCATTAAACTTTCCGATATCATGTTAAAAGACCAAGCGGTCGCACATTTGCCCATATATAAATATGTGTGCATGTAAACAAATATAAAAGAACCATACGCATAATGTTTGTAAATTTGTCTACATGCAACAAATGTGAAACTCATATTTTTTGCTTTCATGTCAAAGAGTCAATGTGTCGAAAGACTGACGCGTCAAAACATTGTGTTGTTGGTAGAAAATCCGAGCTGTGCCGAAAACACAAACGAACGACCGCCAATTGCCATTGCTTCCCTTGCCGCTGTACCAGCTTCTCCAACAAACCAGCGTAGATATGTATGTTTGTGTCTGAGCTTGTACACATATCGACGCAGATTTTTGCAAGACGCATAACAATATTTTGTACATTCCTTGACAAATACAGTCAATCCCGATTATGTGCCACAATCAAAGATACAGATTTTTGTGGTTTGTTAAAAAAAAATTAATATGGCACATAAGCGAGTGCGGATACTTAATCGAGTGGTACTTAAAACAATAATTTCTATGTATTTTAAAAAACAAACCGTGAGATGCAGCAAGATATAGGCAGTTAAGAGGGATGATTTTCATTTAAGCGGAGTACTATTTAACCGGGAATCACTGCACACATAAATCAGAGGAACATTGAATATTTTCTTTGACACATTTCTTGACTTGAGAATCGACAAATAAACTATGTTGTAAATTTTATTCTAATATACATATTTTAATACTTATATTGGCGGGGTTGTCACTTTTTCCTTCTCATACAAATATCAGAAATTGTTCAATTTATGACTTTTAGCTTTTGCCATCGTCGCGAAATGTCGCTTGTGGGCAAAGGCTTGTTCGGGGAGATGTGATGGTGTTTGTTTTTATGAATGAAGCAAGTTTGCCTGTTGAAAGTGCGCTCGCGTTCATGAATGGAAATATTGTTGTTACGTGTTGTACTACAAATTTGAGCATCGACTATTTGGCTGCCATATTGACTTGTGACGCTGCTTACGCTATATGAAACCATTGTTGTTTTTGTAGAACAATATTTGTAATTTTTGCGGGTGACATATCTACATGTGAACGCATATAAGTATGTATGTTGTGTATGCATTATTTGTGTGGGAATATCATACGCACATATGTACGCATATACAAAAGTATGTATAATGCTATTTGGCCCCATTGTTGGTTTTGTAAAGCAATGTTTGTAGTTTTTGTGGGTGACATATTTACATGTGTACGCATATTTGTATGTTGGTTTGTATATACATTATTTCTTCGGCAATGTCGTACACATATGCATATGTATGTAAGTACATATAGAGCAGTGCGCGCACACTTTTTACTGATAAATGATAATTCACGATTTGAATTTGAATTCTACTTACATACATACATATGTATGTAACTAGTGCTAATATCTAGATGCATCTGAAAATTTAAGTGAAAAAATGTAATTTACATACAATATTATTGTAATACATATGTACATATATTATGTTTTTTAAGATATTATGATAGTATGTCATATATGTATATAGATCATGTATACAAACATATTCACATATGAAATTTTTAAAAGGTATCTCTTATTTGTACATTACCTACAAATATTACTTTGAAAATAGCATAATTTAATGATAATGTTATCAATTTTGAACGAATTCAGAAAAATTCGCAAAATGATATTCATATCAATTAATATATTTGCATGTAAACGTATAAAAATATAAGCGAAAGGCCAACATACATACGTCTGTATAGCAATGTATATTTCTGAGCATAATTTTCATTAAATACTCAGCTCTGTTCACGCGCCACTGTTAAGATTTCTCCTTCTGATCTTTCTGTGGTGAAACACGCTCATCGCATTTTGTTAGCCAAAAATATTTTTACGCTCTCCGCGCCGTGAACCTTCTCTATAAATATGTATACGTTCTCCGCTGCACTTATGTGCGAGTCCTCTGTAAAGTGGAAAGCTGTTAGCGGAGCGACAAATCTAATTATGACAAAATTGAGACAGTTAGAACAGATTAGGCGTCAGTCAGTCCGTGCAATAGAGGAGACTTAAACGTCTTCTGCTCTCCCATGAAGTAATACTTTGTCCAGTGGTCCCGTGGGAGAGACATAAGGTGGGAGTAGGTTAGGTTTAGCGGATTACAGTCCCGCACTCCGGCTTTCGATGCTTCCTCCTACTATAAAAAAAAAACATATGTACATATGTATATGCATACATTGCACATACAAGCGATTGCCTGGTTGAAAGCAAAAATTTAAACAAGCAAAACGAAATTCTTTACATTCGTTGTGAGCGTAATCATGGGCATGCATACATATGTATATTTATGTCTCTTCATATTCTTGGGTATGTGAGACAGAGAACATAAAAAAATGTCTTTATGTTCTCTGTGTGAGAGATGGGCTTTGTACACGATTTTCGCTGTTAAAAATGGAATATTAAAGAACTTATTGTTCTTCAATACTCTCTGCTTGGGCATACATGCTATGGCATCATATGCCGAAAATACATATATTTATTTCTCTTCATATTCTCTGTTTGAGTATGCGGAGAACTGTTAAAAATGTTAACATTTCACAGCATGAATTATGTGGTTGTGAAACGCTTTAGCAAACTGTCATATGTTTTGTTGTAAAATACGGAGAATTCGTTGGTTGAATGTTGAACTTGAATAATACTGAGAATTCGCTTATGAATTAATGCGAAATAAGTTTTACAAAAAATCGAAAATACATTTTGTGTGACAGTCTATTTCGTGTTATGTGTGTTAGAAGTTGTTTTTGAGCATTTAATATACGAGGTGTGTTCAAAAAGTATCACGAATTTTGTGTTTTTTCAAAAATTATTTATTTATTCATGAATATCTATTTTGTCCCCTTCAAAGTAATCCCCATGAGATATTATACACTTGTGCCAACGGTTTTTCCAATCTTCGAAGCACTTCAAAAAATCATTTTTTTATCTTCTTCAGCTCCTCCTTCGATGCCGTCTTTATCTCGTCAAGAGAAGCGTAACGTCGTCCTTTCATGGGCCTCTTCAGTTTAGGGAGCAAGAAAAAGTCACAGGGGGCCAGATCTGGGGAATACGGTGGCTGCGGCATCATTAGTGTGTTGTTTTTGGCCAAAAAGTCGCACACAAGCAACGATGTGTGAGCAGGGGCGTTATCGTGGTGCAAATGCCAATTTTTGTTCTTCCACAAATCCGGGCGTTGCTGGCGGATTGCTTCGCGCAAATTGCGCATAACTTGCCAATCGATATGTTTAGGTCCTCAGCAACTTCTCTAACGGTGATTCGACGATTGGCCAATACCATTTTCTCCACTTCATTAATTTTTTCGTCTGTTGTTGAAGTGCTCGGGCGTCCGGCACGCTCTTCGTCGCTCACACCTTCTCGGCCCTCTGAGAACATTTTGTACTACCGATAAACGTTGCTTCAGTCCAAGGTAGCTTCTCCGTATGCCACAGTCAACATTCGGAATGCATCCGCGCACTTAATTTCGTTTTTCACACAAAATTTGACACAGGTTCTTTGATCCATTTTTTTGAATAGGTAAAAATCGAAGACGATCCAAAACACGTGCAAACAAAGCAGCTGTCAACAATTAAATGCACATTCAAAATGGCCGAGCTTGTTGACATAAGTGAGAGACATGGGTACCAACATAACGCCACAAAAAATTCGAAATTCGAATATACGTAACCCGCGAAAATTCAAAATTCGCGATACTTTTTGAACACACCTCGTAAGTTTTGTTGCGAATTCATCTGTTGTCAATCACAAATTTGTTACAGGTGTAGTGAATATAAAATATATGTAAATAATTGCGTTAGACGTTTAAATATGTACAGAATATTTCAGATTTTCAAAATGCTGCCTTCAAAATTAAAAAGCAAGGTCTGGAGCTTCTTCATAAGAAATTCAGACGCTTCCGCCACATGCAAACTCTGCAACAAGAAATTAAAAACAACAGGTAACACGTCGAATCTTCGCTGTCACGTTGAGAATGTACATAAAAAGCTATTACTCGATCAAGTTGATAATGCAGAATGCTCCTCCAAAACTACGCCGCACTCGGAACCAACACGGCGAAAAATTTCTGAAATAATTAACATGTCACCAACCGCTGGGACGACAGCGTCAAGTGAGTTATCCGACAATAGTAATAAGAAGACTGCATGTATTGAATCGTCTCCTAGTACATGTACTCCGTAAGTACTGCAAATGTGAAAGACTTTTTTGAGCAGGTCAAAAGTATTTCTTATCAAGATGGCCCTAAATCAAGGAAAATTACTGAAGCAATTGTGAAATATATTATAATGGACAACAAGCCATTTTCCACCGTAGAAGGAAAACGTTTTCTGCAGATGATGAAAGAACTGGTTCCGCTTTTTAAAGTTCCAAGTAGAGAAACAATAAAATAACGAGTGGATGAAAAATACGAAGCGCTGTCTTCAATTTTCAAAGAGTATATTCGTAAGTGCGTCAGTTATTGCCTAACGTATGACATATGGTCGTTCCTTGGGGTAACAATTCATTTTTTGGACAATTTACTTTTGTTGAGTGGGACGTTAGGAGTAATCGAGCTACACGAAAGTCATACAGCAGCTTATTTAGAAAAAACTATGTTTAAACTTTTCAACGAGTGGAACGTCTCCATAAATAAGGTTTCTGCTTGTGTAACTGATAATGATTCAACCATGATGAAATTAAATAGAAGCTTGTTTGGCGAAAAAAAAATAATACCGTCCTTCGCACACACGCTTAATTTGGTTGTAACGCAATAGATAAGTCCACGGAAGTATCAGCTTTGATAACTAAGGTGCGCGACATTGTTAAGTTTATTAAAAGAATTTTTAATGCCAGTGATAAATTGCGAAAGAAACAAATAGACAGTGGGCCTTCTACAAGTAATACCAAGAAAATGATTCTTAACGTAAGAACGCAATGGAATTCATGTTTTTATATGTTAGAGAGATTGGTCCAGTTAGCCCCTATTTTAAGTGAAGTACTGCTCACTCGCCCAGAAGCACCCTCTATGGTTAATGCCTACGAACTGAACAAAATTAGTGATTGAGTTATTAAAGTGTTTTGAAAACTGTGACCAGGGAGATTTCGGCTGATACCTACGTTACCATTAGCAAGGTTATACCTTTAGTAAGCTATTTAACTGAAGCTCTGACAAAAATTTCAGCTCAAGACGCTATTGTAGGGAGCTAAAAAGTGAACTGCAAAAGAACATGAATAAGAGATTTGGCAAACTTGAATTTAATTCAGTTCTGGCGTTGGCTACTGTATTGGATCCGAGATTTAAATTTCTGCATTTTAAAGATGAACTGGCTAAAAACAAAACAGTTTTGTATTTAAATAATTTCATAAAAGATGCAAATAATGGCGTTAGTACGTCGGAATCTTCGAATGAGTGTGCAACGGAAAACCCGTTTGATATTTGGAGCCATCATAAACAGTTGGCCCACCAAAATATGAAATGTAAGTTTTCCAATTTATCTGCTATTACAACAACGGAAGTTGAAGTGCAAATGTATCTTGGATCAACTGTTGCTTCTATCAATCAGAATCCAACAGAAATGTGGGATGATATGAAAAATTGTATAAACAAGCCTCCAAATATTTATCCATTGTGGCCGCTTCAGTCCCTAGTGAACGACTGTTTTCTAAAGCTGCAGCAACGATCACACAGCAAAGAAATCGCTTGACAGGGAAAAGACTTTCCAAATTGTTATTTTTAATTTCTGTTTAAATAATTTTTTGTTTGTTCAAAAACTATTTATATCTTTTATTTATTGAGAAAATGTTTTAATGGGTAGCTAAAATAAATATCAATTAAAGGCGTAGCTTTTTATGCTCACTAATAAAATACATTAAAAAAGTTCAAAAATCCATCGATGTTTCAATGGCCGATGTTTTTGATTTCGATGTTGTTTGAAGAAACATCGATACATCGAACCATCGATGTTTCATTTCACGATGTTTGCATCCCTACGTGTATGCCCAAGCAGAGAATAAGAAGAGACATAAATATATGTATGCATCAGAGAGCTGCAACGAGTATGATAAAATCAGAACAAACAGTCGTGCCAAAAACACAATCAAATCAATTCAGTTCAGCATAGACAACATTGTTAATCAATTCGTGTATCTGCCAGCGTCAACTGACCTCATGCAACACGGACAATCTGTTCTTCGGCAATCACGATCGTGTAAACGTATGGCTGGCTTCGGTTGCAATCGTATCATGTCACTGATTTAAATCATGTGTGGCAAAAAATGTATCAGCTTTGAAAATGTGCGCCTGTTACAAATTTTCGAAGCGTAAACAATGGAAATTGCGTCGAATACGTATATATGTACATACATATATACATACATTTGTTGTATGTATGTATGTACTCGATGGAATTTCCATTTTACATATAACATATATATATACATACATACATGTGTATACAAACATATGTATTTGAAATAGAACAGAAGTGCACAAGAGAAAATCAGTGTTTAGGGGATGATATACAAACCGAACGCTGTCGATCATTTCAATCATTGAAGCATGAGTTTGCATCACTTTGGGTATTTTCTGCTGATACGAACGTTCATAAACAAATCAGGCATAAGCCGATCGCTAGTGATACAAAGTTGTTCTCTATCTCGGATTTGAAGACAAACAGTTCGCTTCGTGTACATGAACTGAACTGACAGAATCAGACAGAGTAACGGATCAGTACTTAAGTATAAACAAAAATTTATTACTCGTTGCAGTTCTCTGGTACATACGCTTGATACTTTCTTATCTCTTGCTTGTGTGCATTAATATTTGTAGTACTTATGTATGTTTTGTATAGTAATATTAGTATTATGTATACTCTAATTTATGAGTGTTCTTTTATACTCGTATGCAATAATTTTCACATTTTTATGAGTAAGTCTCATATTACAATTTTGTTGTTTATCATTGCACTTGACTGTATATACTTTTTATTTAATTTATTGCTTACATGTGTATTTTTATGTATTAATGTATTTGTGTCAAAAATATAATGTTCTACATATAATTCAATCTTAATGTAATAAGACTTTCATGTTCATATATTTATGAACACCTGGTCAACCCAACAGATCTTCTTTTTTCAAAAAATACTCCAGAAATATTTTTAAAGTGACTTATATTTAAACTTTTTATGCATGGTAAAACCATAAGTAAGCTTAACAAAGTAAATATAAGCTTTTTATTTTTCTTACTTTTTAGTTCGAGTCGACCGATAGAAAAAGGGTAAACAATGTGCATCGCTCTTAACGATGTACTATTGCTTATCCTTACATTTCCAATCTTGACTTAAAATGACGTTTTCAATTCGTCCTCTCTTCCACTGCAATGGTGGAATATTTTGTTCTTTAAAAAGTACCAATGTACCAATGTCAATATTTTCAAAAGAAACTTGGCATTTACTTCTTTTTTGTGGTTTATTATTTTTCAGTTTTCTATCTAGAGTGATTAATCTTCCTTTTGCTTGTGAAGAAGAATCTATTAAGCTTATATTTTCCTTTTTGAATGGAAGCCTACAGTAAATTTACTATGTGCAGAAAATTTTAAATTATTACGAAAGTGCTTCTCGTATTGTGTTTCTTTTTTGGTTTTATTAACACATCTTTCAAGGGATTCTATTTTCCAAAACTTTTTCGTTGATTATCTGGATTTTTATCTAAATATGTTACAACACCACGGTGAGCTAATTTGGAGCTTATGTTAGTTGATCTGTATATCAACCACCCAAACACACTGTTCTGGAGTTTGTAATCATGTTTTCAATAGTTATTTTTCCTTCTTTTAATAAATCAAAAAATATGCCCGCATCTAATAGTAAATCAATTTTACCTGGAACATTAAATGAAGCGGCTGCTAGTTTTATATTCTCTGGAATTTTTTTAACTTTAATGAATTTTGTGTGAACATGAGACACAATATTTTGTACCATAATTGTGGTTAGTAGGACATGTTTAGAATCACTTTTTAATCTTCCACTTTTTTTATTTTTAATTACCGTGCTTTTTGCTTTAAAGGATTTATGTTTGTGGAGCCATAAATGATGGTTTCCTTGACATGTGAGGCAACTTTCGCCTTTACATTCCTTTATATTGTGCCCTGTTTTAAGACATTTGGTGCATAATTTGCTTTCATTACTGCATCCCATTTGTCCTGGGTAGAAAGAGCTTTAAATTTATAACAATAAAATATATTGTGTAAAGTATTACATCCCATTATGCATTTAAATTCTGCATTTTGAAATTTTGGTGATGTTTTTGAGACTTGTGCTGCTTCTAGTGCATTCCCTTTATGCTTCAGAAACGACTGTAGTGAATTTAAAGTAATTCATATTTTATACGTGTCTGAAACATTTTGAAAGACTACAAGTTGCTCAAACAATACTTTAAAAGTTTGCCACTGAGCGTAATCTCCTGAAAAAATGGGAATGTCAACTTGAGGCAAAGTAAAATTGGCAACATATTTTTGCTAATAGATTTTAATTTGAGTTTATAAAATATATTTCTTATATCATAGAATTTACTTGTTAACTCTTCATTTTCGTGCTAGCATAGCATCACGAGTTTTTTCTATTAGTCTCTCTATGCTGTCTAGAGAGCATTTTTCATTTATTTCGCAGTCGTCAATATTTTTTTCTAGTTCTGTTAATAAGAATTGAAGCCTGCGAACTAAACCAGGATTTGGAACAATTATGCTGTGAGGCACATATTAAAGTTTGATTACTCTAAGAAAATTACAAATTTAGCGCTATGTGGTATATTTAAAATATTTTTTATTGAGTACTTATATTTGAAAATTAAAGAATAACTTGGCCAATTATCCTCTGCTACTGTGATTGGTTTCGCTCTTCTTAGTCTTCCAGTAAGTCCTCACTAATTAGTTTTTTTCTAAACTGTGTTTATGCAATATCCAAAACTAATAAGGTTGTGTAAACTCACATTGGCCGTCAGGACCGGGAAGATTTTATCAATCTACTTTTGGAGATAATAATTCGAGCTGCAGAACTGAAAAGATAAGGTACCATCTTCTATAAGAGTGCATAGTTAGTTCTGCATATCTCTCTCATATATCTCCTGTCATCAAACAAACAGTTGTCGCACTCGCGATTAGGCTCCCACGTCACTGTTGACATTCATAACTTCGAATTTATAGATAATTTTGTATATCTTGGAACCAGCCACAACAATGTCAGCAACGAAATCAAAGGCAGAATAACTCTTGCCAACGGGTGCTACTTCGGAGTGAGTGGCAATTGAGAAGTAAAATCTTCTCTCGACGAATAAAAATCAAACTCTATAAGTCACTCATTTTTTTCCGTCCTGTTATATGGTGCAGAGATCAGATGACAACATCTGATGAGTTGACGTTACGAGTTTTCGAGAGAAAGGTTCTGCGGAAGATTTATGGTCCTTTGCGGATTGGCAACGCGAATGCCGCTTTCGATGGAACGATGAGTTGTATGAGATATACGACGACATTGATGTAGTTCAGCGAATTAAAAGACAGCGGATACGCTGGCTAGATCGTGTCACCCGAATGGATGAAAATACTCCAGCTCTGTAACTTTACTCCATAAGTCACTACAAGATATGTAAGTTATTCCGTGGAATAAATACAATTTAAAAATAGCCAAAAAGCTATAAAATAAATTTTTTTTATAACAACTTGGAAGAAGAATTTAATTTGTATATTCGTAACACATAAAATGTAAGCTAAATTTCGCATTTCATGCTCACTTTACAGATTTGTAACACTAGTGCTGTGGTATTCATATAATAAATTATTCAATACAGTAAAAAATTTATATACGAATAAAAGGGAACACGTTTTTATCGGTATAAGAGTCCAAGGGTACTCGAGGTTTAATTTTGAATATGTTCAAAAAATAAATTTCATTGGAACAATTTATTTATTAACTTGTATTTTAAATCTGTCAGCGACTTTCTTATCGTTTTGTTTCTGATAGCAAACTGATAAAACTGGTTTTCGTGACACCCAAAACCGGTAGAGTTTCCTTTTCAAACGTCAAACTAGTAATTTGCAACAAGTTTGTCGATAAATTGTTTACTTTTTAACTCACCCTTGAGTGCGATCATTGGATTGTTAATAAAAGTCCCAATTTAATAGCTATACACTTATTATTCATTATCTTAGCTTACAACCTCTTACTAATATCAACTAGAACTTGAACGAGTCTTTTTCAACTTTTTTTTTGCTACATTTTTAAATAGTGCATATGCTAGTGTTAATTTATATTGCTTACTTAAATTTCTTTCTTGTTTTTATTTGTTTTCCATCTTTATTCACAGCTGTTTGCGAGTTTCATAATTTTCGTGTGTTACAGTGCATCTCAAACTGCTCGCTACATTGGTTGTTATCTTTGATAACCAACTATTTTATTGCATTCATTTGTTATAAATATTTTTGTCATTGCGCTTTTTACTTTTATTATTTAACATTTTTTTTTATATATTTTGGTTTAATACTGGTTTTGTTCATTTTGACTTATAACTTTCCGAACTGCTCTGTGAAAGGCTAGTCGGAACGCTTTGTGTCTTGTTGGCATTGTGATGGGCCCATCTTAAATGTGCTGGACTGACAGGTAGGATATTGGATTCTATTCTTGACAATAAGAGATTGCGCTGGTCTTGCTTGAATTGAATTGTTTAAAGTTTTTATGCAGGCGCGCAATGGTTTCAAGGAGATTGGCCGTGAGCTTGAAATCCTTTCTGAAAAATTTAGGCGTTATGAAACACTGTTTCAATCATTTCAATGCCTAAATATTCAGGAAGAGAATCCAAAACATAAACGAAAACGTCCGTCTGATGAAGATGCCACTGTAGCTTCCTTAAAAAGAATGCCCCCACCCACTATTGACCTCATAAATCTTGCATCCCCTTGTCCTCAAGGAGAGAAGGTTCTGTCTGCTCAGGACACAAAGAAAACTGTTACTGAATGCGGTAAGCGGAAAACTTCTCAAGATCCGCCTCCAAATACCTCCAGACAGCTAATAAAAACTTAGTTGTAATACCGCGAAAAAAGGCAATTTTTATCTCGAGACTTGCTGCGGATACCACAGTCGAGGATATAAAAAGTTACATCTCGTCGAAATTAAAAACGCTATACAAATACAACAGGGATATTTCCTCGTTTCAGATCGACGTATACCCTGACAATTTTCGATTGATGCTTTACAACTCATTCTGGCCATCTGGGGTCTTTGTGCGTGAATTCGAGCACAAACGTTATAAGCCCCATTTAGTTATTACTAAAATGCCAAGAAATCCCGTGGATACAAAAAACTAATTAACAATAATTCGCTGATTATTTATTATCAAAATCTTAGACGGCTTAATACAAAACTTGCTGATTTGTATTTGAATAGCATTCATTGTAACTTTAAAATCATTGCTTTCACAGAAACTTGGCTAAAGCCCCACATTTTTGATTATGAGATATTCAATAGCGAGTTTGAAATCTTTAGATATGACCGGCTGTGCAGAATAGGAGGTGGTGTCGTGTTTGCTGTTCATTCTTCAATTCCATCTGAAGAAGTTGAAGTTCCGCATGCAGGCTTCATAGAATTTAAATGCATACGAATTTGTGCTAATATTGGCCATATCTACTTAACTTTATTTTATATACCGCCTCAATCGGACTTATCTGTATATATGCTGCATGCTTCTTTAATAAATAATGTTTTCTCCATGGCTAATAATACTGATTCCGTGACTCTTTTGGGAGATTTCAATTTACAGCGTATGTCATGGAAATCCTTTGATGATTACATCATTCCTGTTAGTACTCGCTTATGTTTCAACGAGTTCTTAGAAGAAATTTCGCAATTGTGTCTTAACCAAATTAATTTAATTTCAAACAAGTTTGGTAAGTTCTTAGATCTGGTTTACGTTGATAACGATTCAATATTCTCTGTCGTCCGATGTGATCCTTTGGTTCTGTCAGTGGACTCGTATCATCCTGCTTTGGAAATTAATATCGACTTAGTTATAATAATACATAAGAATTTTGTTCTCGGTTCAACTTTGCGAAAACTAATTTTAAGAAGATTAATTGCAAACTTTTTAAAGTAACTAAGCCAGATTACAGTGGCAATATTGAATTTAGTGTCTCCCATTTTAATGAAACTATTTTAAATTTATTTTAAATTTTTCATTCATTTCCGAAATTTGTTTTTACTCAAAGAATGAGTTCTAATTTATGGTTTTCGAGAGAGTTATGTAAATTAAAAGAAATAGAAAATCTCGTTCTTTTAAACTTAAAAAAATCTGCTTTAAATACCATATCTCGATATCCAATTGTTGATGAAAATATCCGCTACTGTTGCTGCCTTTTGGTTAGGAATTGCGTATACCTCGAGCCATTTGCTGAAATAGTCTACGACTAATGATGACTAATATTCAAAACATAACTATTTCCTAATTCAGTGGTAGGAAACGCTGGATCTTGGTCCTTTAGTTGCAATGCACTCTGCACCTTAACTGATTGACGACAACCAACCAAATAATATCGTTGTTTTAATTCCTCCAAGGTTTTAGTGATTCCATGCATTCTCCACTTGGATCGTTGTGTAGCTCGTTGAAAATTTCGAGAAATCTTACGTCCGTACTTTTCATTAGCTCTCGGGAGCTTTGCCCACTCGTGATGCAAGAAAGCAAGCAGCTCCTTTAAACTTTTTCATTGTGCTCAATATGCCTGTCCGACTGGGCTTTTCGCAGCTGTTTCTTCCATAGCGAATGATCGAGATTTGAATTTTGTAATACATTAAGACTGAAACTGGACGTTTTTTCATCTCTACTCTACGCATTAACGAATTCAACTTCTGGATCGTTTTGTTGACATTTTTGTAGTTCCTCCGGAATCCAGTCTAATGTTATCTGATCGGATATTTATAATGACATTTTTGACCTAAGCTGTTAAGCAATGTCTGCATTCCAAACTAAAGGAACGACGAGACATCGCATCCGCATTTCCATAACTACTACCTTTGCGATGTTGCAACATTGGATCCCAATCCAATGTGCCAACAGTCCTTCTGGGTTCCTGAATTTTCGAAGCCACTTTAATGCTGCATAACCTGTCCTGACTTGTAAACGCTGGCCATTTAGTACTTAAGAAAGTATACTTTCCCAATACTAGTAACTCCCTCCGAGTTTCATGATAATTCCTTTCTGGCGTGCTTATTGTCTGACTATAATACGCCACCAATTTCTCATGCCTGTCAATGATTTGTGAAAAAACGCCTCCTACTCCATACCAACTAGTATCTGTATCCAAAATATACGCTGACCCGGGGTACGGATTTGCTGACATCGGTACTAAACCGAATTTTAAGAGTTTGGAAAGCCACTCCTGTTCCTTATTATAGTCAAAAACTCTGTTCTTTTTAGTGAGTTCACGTAAGCTACAAGCTAGGCCTCCAAAATTTGAAACCAATCATCAACAACAAGTACATAGTTCAAAATAGCTCCGTAATTAATATAAAATGTTAAGAGTGGCCTTACTTCCTCTGTCTTTCGTCCTTCTGTGCCGTTGTAATTATGTGTCCTAAGTAGCTTACTTCTTTTTTGAAAAGGGAACATTTCCTCAGGTTCAGCTTTAGTCCAACACAAGCTATCCGCTGAAAAACATCTTCCAAGTTCCTATGATGTAGATCGAAGCTTTTACCCAAAACGATGATATCGCCGAGGTACACCAAACAGGTCTTTAAGTGAAATCAGTTTAAAACGTGGTCTTGGACTCTCTCAAAGCTGGCAGAAACGTTAATTCAACTTTTACAGTTCTCACAGAACCTTACGCTGCCATCTTGTTTTTTTACAAGTACAACAAGTACCATTAAGTACTCTTACTTGAACACATTTATTTTGCCCAGTCATAGTTAGGATTTTAGTAAGTTTGGTGTAGCTCCTATTGTGGTCCCAACAACCCACAAATTCCATAACACTGTTGTCCATGAAAATGTTTATTCTTTGCAAGAAAGTCTACTCTAATTATAACTTCATCGACGCTATGACATATTGTACCATGGTTGCCTTTCCAAATAAGATCTCGCACGTTACTTTTTCTTTAGTTTCAGTACGCAACTTTACCCCAGCTAATGGTCTTCCTTCTTTATTATATATTATGATGGAATGTGACGCGCCCATATTCAGAGTTAGTATACAATTTTTGCCGCCTACACATCTACTAGCGATAACGATACTCGTATTCCTGGTTATTTGTGAAATGGAGAAAAAACGGTATTTTAACGATTGGTTGAATTTGACATTTGCTCGATCTTCCTCAGCTTTGCGTTTACATACAACTGAATTATTGGGCTGGTTAAAGTTGCATACTATATGACTACTTTTTCCGCAATTGAAGCATTGGTGATGATGGCGATTTTTACTACGCGATTCTGTAGATCTTTCCGGTACTTTTTGAAACTGTTCTTTAACTTTTTCAAGTAATTGGCTCACTTATGTAGGTGTTATCTTCTATTTCTAATTGCTGAACACTTTCCTGTATCAGAGCATAGGAAACAGTTTATGAAAGCAATAATTCAATTAACGTAGGTCTGAATTTGTGTGTCCTCGATGAACTCCTAGTACTTTCTTATGCGCATAAGCTTGGTGAGCTAACCTCACTATCACTCTCTATTGAGAACTCCTGCAGAGACTCATTGACTTTCTGACGACGACTTTTCAAATGTGCTCAATACTATACTGCCTTTCTAAAGCACTCATAAACGTTTCATAACCATTCAACTCGCAGTTTGGAATTGTTTGTAATAAATCTGCTGCAAATTCTTTTAATGCAACGAACAACTCTGATACTTTATCTTCAGCGTTCTAAATATTTTTAGATGCCGTCTTTCCGATTTGAAGCTTAAAAAACATGAAACGGAACTGTGCCTACCTAGGCAGCGGCTATTGACATAGTTGGCCGATATAATTGTAGCTTTTTCAACTTATCCATTTCAGCTTTAATTTTATCTTGTTCTTCGGAAATCCGTAAGGACACCTCTGCTATTTGTGAATTCACCTCGCATATCCGTACATCCACGAACACGCTCAGGATCATAACCCTTAGTCGGTAGAATTCTCTTTCTGTGCTTCGAAAGAAATAAGGGCGGAAAAAATAAAAAATTTCTCACATGTCGGCATTTTGGCTTGTCAGTGTTTTGATTTGTCGGTGTTTTGATTTGTCTGTATTTTGATGTGTCGGCATTTTGAACTTCGGTATTTTCAGTGTATCCCTGTAGAAATTTCAGACCGTTAAACTTTGGCATTTTCTAAAATAAAATTTTCTAAATATTTCCTTGGGCATTTATTTGACAATCCCACTTCTGACACAAATTGTAACGGATTTATCGATAAATCGTAAATTTTGTAACTTACCCTTGAATTCGACCACTGGATTGTTAAATATACAATTATCTTTTTTCTTATTCAAACAACTTAACGCGAACTTACAACTTTTTACTTATAGCTTTCGATTAAGCAATACAAATGAGTCTGCTGCACAAACCGCAAGCAGTAGATTGTTACCAAAACATTCTGCCATATACGAATTTCGCATTTTTGTTGGTTCCAACAGTTAATCGTCAATTCTATTTTATTCTGGCATTCATGCTAACTAAAATATATTATGTATATCACGTCGAACATACCCGCCCGACGCCCAGTGCTGCCAAAACTGCCGTAGTGTAAATCCGCACAATCCGAGGAAAGTGGCAGGGAGTTGCGAAATTCGGAAAAATCCGATCTACATAAAACGACTTCTGGGTACTATTTATGCAAAATATAGGATATGAATTATCATAAAAGCATATCTACTTTTATATTAGTAGTAGTGTAAAATATTATGTCTTTTTATTTTCACGTGGTACACCTCTCTTTCTGCTTCTCGGGTAAATCTTTTACCATACATGCCTCTAAATTTGTTGATTCAAAAACGAAGCATTTAATGGAAAATGCAAACAAATTCTAAAAGGCTTTTAGAGCGTTTAAACATATGTATGTACATATGTATCCCGAGAATACACACCCAGAAAATACCACGTAAACACACACCTGGGACCTTATCTTGCGGTTTTTTAATGCTTATTCAACCGATTTCTATGATATTTTTTTTTAATTCATATTTTAATACAAAACAAGTATTTTGACTTTTGTTTCATTCGAATATTCCTACTGGTTCCAGCGATATGGGCAAACAAAGTCAGGACATACAACAGTGGATTTTTGTTTCTGTTGTTGTCCTGATAAATGCAAAACAAAATAATATAATTTATAATAATATACTTGTAGAGAAACAACGAATACACATTTTGGTTTTTAATAATAATCTACCTGGTTCAAAAGATATGTGCAAAAAGGTCGCGCAAGGTATGGGTACGTAGGTAGCAAATACACTGGTATAACTGGTTTTTGTATTTTATATGCAGCTGCAAGGGTTGTTTTCACACGAGGTGTTGTTATAAATGCTGCCTGTTGATATTTTCATTATTGTTTTGGTGCTCAAAAGTGTAAGAAGTGAAAATATAAGTGAAAATAAATATAACTGAAACTATAAATAACTGGATACGAAATGACTTCAAGAAGAAACGAATGTTTATCAAATGCAGCATATTGAAGGTAAAAAATGTAAAATAAGCAGCAATGTAAACATATACTAATTTTTTTTTATTATGCAGGCTAACTGAGGAACAGCGAGAATCATATATACAATCTTTATTTGATGAAATTTGTGACGATGACGCTTCCTATGACTTTGACTCAGAAGATGAAGAAGAAATTAAAATCAATGACATTGAAATTGCTGATGACGATGCTGAAGTTTCGCAAAGTGCCGCAGAAGTATTACTGATTATGCGGACTGTGAGGATGATGAAGAAAACGATGAAGAAGTAGAAGAAAATAATGAATTACCTGCTAGTGCCGAAAAATTCGTTGCACGTGATAGTACTGAGTGGATGAAAGAACCAAATGTAAGTCGTCAGATACTCAGACAAAATATTATAAGAGAACGTTCTGGACCAGCTAGATGCCCTGAAATGTTGTCAATAGAGCAAACATTCAAATGTTTCATGAACGTTGAAATGGCTGATATAATTATGCGCCACACAAATAAGTTATCAAAAGAAACTTATAATGCTTACAACAATGCGCATCCAAACACAACTCCTAAGTCATGGACGCCTGTGTCAATAACAGAGCTGTATGCATTTTTTGGCATACTTATTATGACTGGTGCGAACCATAGCAATGGAGAACATGTTCGAGATTTATGGAGCGTCAAAAACTATCCTTTACATCGCGCCACAATGGGAGTCAACCGTTTCTGTTCGATATTGCGGTTCCTAAGATTTGACGATAAAAACACTCGTGCAACACGCTTACTAACTGATAAAGCAGCACCGATCAGTGAGTTGTGGACGATGATGAACAATAATCTTGCTGCACATTACAAGCCCAGCTCATGCTTGACGATTGATGAACAATTATTTCCTTACCGTGGATGCACACGGTTTACGCAGTACATACCGTCAAAACCTGCTAAATATGGTGTCAAGGTTTGGTGGATTTGCGATGCCACAAATGCATATCCACTGCATGGAAAAATATATACTGGCCAAGCAGAAACTGGTAGGGAAACGAACCAAGGCGAACGAGTGGTGAAGGATTTGTCTGTCAAATACCAAGGAAGTGGCCGAAACATTACAATGGACAATTTGTTTACGACCTTGCCAGTTGCAGAACAGCTTCTCACCTGAAAACTGACGATCGTTGGAACTTTGCGCAAAAACAAATCATATATTCCTCAAAAAACAGAACAAAAACAAGACAATTGGTTCAACGACATTTGTCTTCAAAAATAATGTGCTCTTATGTTCCCAAAAAAAATAAAGCAGTAATTTTGCTTTCGATCATGCATAATGATGCTGAAATAGCTGACAGTGGGAAAACTGAAATAATTGAATATTATAATCGTCCCAAAGGTGGTGTTGATCGAATGGACCAAATGTTTGCGGAATATCCAGCACAAAGACAAACAAAACGATACCCACTAGCGATGTTCTTCAACATGTTGGACATTACAGCTCTTGCAGCCTACATTGTCTACGATTTGAATAACCCTATGTTGCCTTGGAGAACAAACAACAAG
The DNA here is from genome assembly GCF_024586455.1 of Bactrocera neohumeralis. Classification (NCBI taxonomy): domain Eukaryota; kingdom Metazoa; phylum Arthropoda; class Insecta; order Diptera; family Tephritidae; genus Bactrocera; species Bactrocera neohumeralis. The sequence continues at coordinate 19,818,191 of NW_026089624.1, forward strand.
CGTAAGCAGATCCTGCGCAGTTTGGCTGAAGCATTGTGTATGCCCATTATTGAAGCCAGAGCCATAAATCGTCAAGTGACGCGATATTTTTCGACTAAAATTGCTATTGAAGCATATTTCAACCGACCGGTGGAATCAATGGTGTCAACAGCAGGATCAACATCTGCCGCAGCGCGCAAGAAATGAAATGGTCTGAATTAAAAGCTTAAGCTTTGACGTCCTTCTTTATTCAGGTGAATCTTAAGACTGCCTTTCTTTACATTTCTTATTAGTCTACTTACTAATTATTCTAATGCAAACCTGTACTAATTGTTAGTTCGCTTCTAGTATTAGCATTAACTGTTTTATCGTTCGATACGAGTATTAGCTATATACCATATACTATATATACATTTATGATTTTAGTTGAGTTAGCATAGTTGAAATAATCTCTCTCTCTCTCTCTCTCTCTCTTATTCCACAACTAAGCCTAATGTGGAACCCAATTATATATTAGTACGATATTAAGTGTTTACTATATACATATATACTATTACTATATGTTTAGAGTGTAGGAATGTAACTCGCGTTGCTTTGGTACACATTTTATACTATTATATGAATAAACTATTCAATACAGAAAACGTTTTTGTCAGTATAAGAATTCAAGGAATTGTACTTGAGGTTTAATTTTGAATATGTTCACACAAATAAATTTATTTGAAAAAAATAACGAATTTAAGGCTGATTTCTCAACGTCTGGTTACCAGCCTTTCTGTCCAGTTAATAGAGTTGTCCGCTTAGCATAGCATCTATTTAATAGAGCTTTCACTGTATTTTTTATTTATGAATTGTTTTTACTATCCTATTTTCTAAGTTGGTTCGAACTAGGATACAGTGTGCTAAATTTTACTAAAATCGGTTCAGTAGTTCAGGAGTCCATCGCGGACAAACAACGTGACACGTACTTTTTATACACTTGCAACCAGTTGCTACAGGGTATTGTAGTTGTATTCACTTAATGGTTGTACATATCACCTAAAACTAATCGAGGTAGATATAGCGTTATAGGACGAGAAAAGTTGAAATCCGGTTGACTGTCTGTCTGTCCGTCCGCCCGCCCGTGCAAGTTGTAACTTGAGTAAAAATTGAGACATCTTCGCGAAACTTGGTATGCAGGTTTCTTCGTAGAAAAAAGTTCGAGTTCAAAGATCGCCATTAACCGAAAACCTATAAAGTGCCATAACAAAGTACTAACTTAAGATATAAAACTCATATTTAGCACAGGGGATCGCAGTAGCTAGAGGCACCTGTGGGAAAAAAGTTTCGAAAAAGTGAGCGTGACCCCGCCCTCCAATAGGTTTAATGTATGTATCTCCTAAATCACTTAAGCTATAACAACAAAGTTCGCTCAATGTGAATATTATAAGAACTCCACTTTACGAAAATGGAAATTCACTTCCCATTTAACGGTACTGTTCTAAACTGTTAAAAGAACGATAAATGAAGAACTAAATGCGCCAGAGACCCAAAAATTTGCCGCCAGGATGGTATGATAAGGCTTTATAGGGCCCCGCGTAAAAATTGGACAATGGGCTTGTACCGCCTAGTTTATTGTGAAATCCCTTTTCTCGGGACTGACCGATTCTATAAACTTTGGTATGTTCAAACACGGCGGCGAAGAACTCATAAGGAGAATGCATCAGCTTCTTTGTAAAATATGGCCGGACGAAAGCATGCCCAACGATTGGTATTTGAGTGTGCTCTGCCCAATCCACAAAAAGGGAGAACCCACAATCTGCGCCAACTACCGTGGGATAAGCCTCCTCAATATCGCGTATAAAGCTCGAACAAGCGTATTGTGTGAAAGATTAAAGCCCACCGTCAACAAACTGATTGGACCTTATCAGTGTGGGCTTTAGACCTGGAAAATCAACAACCGACCAGATATTCACCATACGCCAAATCTTGGAAAAGACCCGTGAAAAGAGAATCGACACACGCCACCTTTTCGTCGATTTCAAAGCTGTTTTCGACAGCACGAAAAGGAGCTGCGTTTATGCCGCAATGTCCGAATTCGGTATACCGGCAAAACTAATACGGCTGTGTAAACTGACGTAAGATATTGACGAAAGATATTGATATCATCGGCCTCAACACCCGCGCCGTTAGTTCTGCTTTCTCCAGACTGGACACGGAAGCAACGCAAATGGATCTGGCAGTGAACAAAAGCAAGACGAAATATCTCCTGCCATCAAATAAACAGTCGTCGCACTCGCGACTTGGCTCTCACGTCACTGTTGACAGTCATAACTTTGAAGTTGTTGATAATTTCGTCTATTAAGGAACCAGTACAAACACCATCAACAATGTCAGCCTGGAAATCCAACGCAGCATAACTCTTGCCAACAGGTGCTACTATGGACTGAGTAGGCAATTGAGAAGTAAAGTCCTCTCTCGACGAACAAAAACCAAACTCTATAAGTCACTCATTATTTCCGTCCAGCTATATGGTGCAGAGGCTTGGACGATGACAACATCTGCGAATTTCTGCGAAAGATTTATGGTCCTTTGCGCGTTGGCCATGGCGAGTATCGCATTCGATGGAACGATGAGCTGTATGAGATATACGACGGCATTGACATATGTAGTTCAGCGAATTAAAAGACAACAGCTACGCTGGCTAGGTCATGTTATCCGAATGGACGAAAACACTCCAGCTCTGAAAGTATTCGGCGCAGTACCCGCCGGGGGACGCAGAAGAAGAGGAATACCTCCACTCCGTTGGAAGGAGGAGGTGGAGAAGGACCTGGCTACGTCTGGAATATCCAATTGGCGCCACGATTGGTGCGCTGTTGTTAAATCGGCTATAATCGCGTAAGCGGTGTCTACGAAAGTAAAGAAGAACTACGCGAGCGATTCACCTAGGAGTTGCTGCCGAGCTTTCAATAGACGCATGTATTCTTGTAATTTTAGGTTTTATCAACCGTCGCGGTATACCTGTGAGAATTCGTAGCGACAACGGTAAGAATTTCGTCAGAGCCACTAATGAAGAGAAACGTTTTCCCGAAGCATTTGATTGCCATCGCATTTTGTTCGATCTTTTTGTGAAAGAAGTTGAATACAAGTTAAATTTTTCGTATAAACCGTATAATTGAAAAAATAATTATAATAAAAAACTGTATAATCGTATAATTAAATTTTCGAATGCCGAACAGACTGGCTGAGGCACTGTGGTAAGTTAACCTTGCGGATCATGAATGATGTAAAAACCTTTCGTTTATGGCAGTGTTCGTCATGACAGGAACTGTGACTGTGTAAGTGAGCACGAAACAAAGGGCACCCAGTGAGAACTCCGTTACCTTAAATTTGGATTGTATTATTAATTTTTCGTTTAAAAAATTGCTGTTGTGCTTTCTGATATAGTTTATATATTTTGCAATTAAAAAAATTATGTTTGAGTCTAAAAATCTTTATTGTAGTGTATTTAAATAGCGTGAAACACAAAATAAAACTCATAACACCATAAAGCTTTTACTATTTGTAGCTTTGTGGAAAGGCCTTGCGCCGCTAAGCATTACATCGCAGGGCCCATTAGCTTATTTGCAATTATTATCTGGTGTTATTCGGCCTGCCACTTCCATCTCCAGATCCTTCCGCTCTGTTGTACATAAGTCTCAAACAGTAGAAAAATATATGCTCTGCATTTTTGGTCCTGCTATCATACTAGAACTAAGTAACTCCATTGTTATGACCGTACCTATGCATATACTCTCTGAAACTGAGCTTCTTAATTGCGTCAAGGGTAGAGCGTTTCCTGCGGAAGCCGTATTTGTTGTTGAATACGCTGCAGGCCTCCCCTTCAAGGTGACTTTCTTTTCGGACACAGATTATCCTCTCGAGGATTTTACCCATTGTATCAATCATTCATAGTGGGCAATAAGAACTCTCACACGACGGTTCTCCTGCTGCTTTATTTACCTTCTGTGCTATCACTAGTCGTTGCATTTCCCTATCTTAGGAATAACTTCCTTTTCGTATCATCGTGTAAATATCCCCATAAGTGTTTTTGCGTTGTGCTCCAATGCAAGCTTCAAGACCCTTGTTTAAATGAGTTAAGCATCCACCCCCTCTACCCGGTAAAACTGGCGCATCCTAATAAAACAGCGCAATTTAAATTAAAAAAAAAATTATATACATATATGATTTTAGTTTAAGGTGTAGTATCTTTATTTGCATTTTTATTAGATACTAGTCCAAACGCGGAACTCCACTCTTTGTTGTCAAAGATATTATGTATCGTGATAACAATATAATCGAATAGTTAAATTGGCAATCTACATTTTTAATTGACTTCATATATCACTTAAAGAAGAGTACATACATAAATGTGTATGATGTAACAACATCTCCACATTCTCTGCATCTGCATCGCATATCGTTACACATATGTATATATGTATGTATGTATATATGCTTCTTGTTATAGTAAATAACAGTGCAGGAGTAGAGCAGAAGAGGGCCCCCTCACGCCCTATATCTAATCATATGCTAATGTTTTGTCGAACATTCATCGAGTGTAATTGCAAAATCGACTGCTAAAACCCAGATAGTGTACGTAAGAAAACACAGACTTGATCGTTACTTTAAAATTGTGCATTGTTCTCTGCAATGTTTCGCGATTATTTGTCAGCTATGTATTATGCACTCATCTCAAATGATGATTCAACCTTTCCTTATTCAGTTACAACTATCACTATAATTCATATATATGTGTATGTAAACAAAAACAACTGTACCCCGTCAGTAGCTGTGTGATTTTATTTAGTATTTTTGAAGAAGAAATGTTCAAATGATTCTTACATGAATATTGAACACATACTTGTTTTTGAAACATATTTTTTAATATATGAATTGTTTTGACTTTTAACATAAAATGATAAAAAGTAGCCTATGCCCGTCCCGAGGTTCCAAGCTACCTCATCACCAAGTTTCAGCCAAATCGGTTCAGCCGCTCTTGAGTTATAAATATATACATAAATTGCGAAATCGAGGGTGATTTTGCAAAAAAGGACGCCGTTAGGACCATCTCCAGGACTAAAGGAATACCCGTGTAAATTTTCACGTCATTCCGTGCTGTGATTCGGGCGTATGCGCAGGCATACAAAAAAAGCATTTAATTTTTATATATAAGATTTAATTTGGCTGAGTCGTTTGGGTGTGGGACGAACCAAAATAAAACATCTGTTTGCCTGTTATGGGTAAATTTCCTTAAAAATAAAGTGGGGAAAAAAGCTATGGCTTGATGCTGTTCCCGTAATTATAATGTTAATGTAATTATACAAATGGTTTTAGTCCAAATTCAATTATTGAAATCAGTATGGAACAGTTTTCTTATCAAAATACTGCTAATAAATCAGAGTCGCTCGATAGTAATAATAATTTAACGCTACGAGGGCTGCTATATATATTCTGGCCTAGGGCAACACTAAGTGTTGCCAGGTGCAATCTGACATTTCCATTGGAAAGTTTGTTTTGTCATTTAATCGTGAATTGTTTTATTTACATGGAATTAAAAAATTCATCTCGGCCAAGAAATGGAATTAACTCGTGAACATTTTCGTGCGATCATTTTTCACAACTTTCGACGTGGATTATCACGACAAGAGTGCATCGATGAACTAAAATCTTTGTATGGCTATGAAGCACCATCCTATAGCACTGTGAAAAACTGGTACAACGAATTCAATCGTGGCCTCGCTCAAAGACGAATTCCGTGAAGGTCGTCCAAAAACAGCCGTTGTGCCAGAAAACATCGATGCCGTACGTGAACTGATAATGCAAGACCGTCATGTAACATACCTACAGATAGAGGCATGCCTATGCATTTCTCCCACCAGCATACATTCGATATTGCATGAACACCTGGCCGTAAAAAAGGTTTGTTCTCGTTGGATCCCGCACAATTTGACAATCGCTAAAAAAAGGCTCGTGTGGATTGGTGTAAAGAAATGCTGAAAAAATACGATCGCGGTGCTTCAAACCATGAATCATGGATCTATGCCTATGAGCCCGAAATAAAACAGCAATCGACACAAAAAAAAACATTTTCGTTGATAAATATGCCTATTTACATTATTAGGCCAGAAATATATATAGCAACCTACGTATAAGCATCCGTTGTGTTTAAAAAATAAATAATAACCGTTTAATGCAGGACTTATCGGGGCAAGAGTTCCAAGGACTTCCACGACCTGAACATTCGTTCAATAGGCTAGTATTAGACAGCAGCTTTGAAGTAGATGATGTTGGGGAACACACTTGCTCTCAGCCCTTACCCTACTTAGGACATGAGATTTAAGTTGAATACCTTCTTTCGCAGTAAAGGCAAATTGACAGGTGTAATTTGATTACGCCGCCTCAGGGATTTTTGTACTATTACTTAAAGGAAATAGTAACAATTTTTTCTTATGGATTGATTGCAATTGATGATAATGATATCGATATCATCGGCCTTAACACCCGCGTCGTTAGTTCTGCTTTCTTCACACTGGACAAGGAAGCAAAACAAATGGGTCTGGCAGTGAACGAGGGCAAGACGAAATATCTCCTGTCATCAAACAAACAGTCGTCGCACTCGCGACTTGGCACTCACTTCACTGTTGACAGTCATAACACTGAAGTCGTAGATAATTTCGTCTTTCTTGGAACTAGCGTAAACACCACCAACAATGTCAGCCTAGAAATCCAACGTAGGGTAACTCTTGCCAACAGGTGCTACTTCGGACTGAGTAGGCAATTGAGAAGCAAAGTACACTCTCGACAAACAAAACCAAACTCTATAAGTCACTCATTATTACCGTCCTGCTATATGGTGCAGAGGCTTGGACGATGTCAACAACTGATGAGTCGACGTTGCGAGTTTTCGAGAGAAAAGTTCTGCGAAAGATTTATGGTCCTTTGCGCGTTGGCCACGGCGAATATCGCATCGATGGAACGATGAGCTGTACGAGATATATGACGACATTGACATAGTTCAGCGAATTAAAAGACTGCGGCTACGCTGGCTAGGTCATGTTGTCCGAATGGACGGAAACACTCCAGCTCTGAAAGTATTCGACGCAGTACCCGCCGGGGGAAGCAGAGGAAGAGGAAGACCTCCACTCCGTTGGAAGGACCAGGCGGAGAAGGACCTGGCTACGCTTGGAATATCCAATTGGCGCCACATAGCGAAAACAAGAAACGACTGGCGCGCTGTTTTTAACTCGACTATAATCGCGTAAGCGGTGTCTACGCCAATTAAGAAGAAGAAGATATTTTTCGCCCTTAAATTTTTCAATAGAAACCTGAGTACACCTCATTTTAAGACAAAAAAATTTTATGTTTCGCATATGTAGGATTTTTGAGAAAAAATTGTCTTCAAAGTTGATGCATAGAAACAATATTGTCAAGATAATTTTAAGATCTAATTTTTCTTCGGCTTCTTGTTTCATCTTTTTTTTTGGTTTTTGTTATTTAAAACTGGGTTCTTGCAAACTTTGGCAATGTACTGAATATATGTAGATTATGTATTGTATAAATATTTTTTTTTAAGTTATAGCAATTAAGTATATATGTATATGTATTGAACACACATCTCTTAAAGATGTGATATTTTTATATGAAATTTTTAGGTTTTCTGTATTTTTTATCTTTTTAAATTGTTACATTAGTTATAAGAAATGTATTTACTTATTATTACTAGCATGCATATTAGGTCAATTCAGAATCGTGTGCATCTGAGTTTGCAAATATATACCATCAAAAGTGAACTTTTTTTTGTGATTTTTGTGCAACCCTTGCAAATACTATTAATTCACAGCAGATCGGTGAAGAAAAACTTTTTTTTTTTTTTAAATTTCGCACAAATTGGAAAACATGCCGAAAAAAAGCTTTAGAGAAAAATTAACTGACACTTTAATTGATGATGCTGCTGAAGAAATTATGGACATTGAAGGTAAGAAATATTTTGCAGAATTTCAGTGAATAATAATTTTCTTTTAGAAATCAAAAGTGATTATGACGCAGTGGATGCAATGTTAGATGAATTGGCTGACAATATATACATATACATATAGCGCAGCATAAATAAAAATAAACGACAATTTTTGGAGTGGGAGATGGCGAAACTATATCGATAATAACAAAAAGAGTCTTTAGAGTGTTCTTGCGTCACCAATCTAACTATATATATCGGCCCGATGAGATTGAACGATCGAAAATAATATCCGATACCTTTGATGAGTTACCGTTTTGTATTGGATATATTGATGAAACCGATATTAAATTAGCAGAATCTCCAATTGAAGACCATACATCATACTTCTCCAGAAATCACATACATATATTCAATAAAAGCACAAATATGTAGTTTGTGACTATAAACGAGTAATTCGACATGTTGTGGTTGGTCCCCCTGGGAGCTGGCATTATGCCCGTATATATCGAAATAACTCACTCTTTCAGCAATGAGCAGTATTTTTCTTCACAGCAATGGTTGGCTGGGGACTCGGCATACCCTTTATCTGGAACGTTAATAACCCCTTATAGAAGCAACACAAGACAATGGAATAGAAACGCCCAAATTGCATTTAATTTACGGTAGAGTAAATACCGGGTTAGAGTAGAGCATTGTTTTAGGCTTTTGAAAGAAAGATTTTGAAGCCTTAAGCAGCTAAGGATGCGCCTCTCTAACAAAAAAAAAACATTAATTATGCTGCGATTGGTTTCTTGTCTGCTGTATTCTCCACAACATTTTAAATAATAATGGTGCCACTTCGTTCGACAATGGTTCAGATCCATCAACTACTAAGATTCTATTGAACCTGATGACTATATACCCAACAATATTGTAGAAATTAAAAGACAAGCATACGCATAATGTTTTCTTAAATGTATTTAAATTCATTTGTCATTTTTTAATTACATATATTTATACATAAAACTATTGTATGCAAAATAAATGGTTATTTTAATTTAAGTATTTAGTACAAAACAAATATGAAAGAGAAAACGCTTTGAATGATAGAAGACAGTAAAACATCAATAACCGTATTAAATAAGTATTCATCTCAACAGTAATTGGAATTAAATATTTCAAAATACAAAGATAAATAAAGTACAGAGATAAACAAATTAAGGTAAATAAATAATGAAAAATAAAATACAGAGAAATTACTGTTGAAAGGAATATTTATATTTTATTTCAATTTCGAACTTTTGTAAGCGTTCCTCCTTTTCAATTTGAAGTTTTTGGAATCTTTCATCCTTTTCCAATTCTAAGGCTTTTAAGTCCAATTCACGGTTCTTGAGTTCTATTTCAACTTTGCCTCTTTCAATTTCTGCTTGCAATTTTCTTTCATTCAAAGCGTGATCTTTTTCATGTTTCTATTTTTCCCATTACATTTTCATTTTAAACATTTCCCTACGCTCGACTTGAAAATCATCGACATCAGAAAAAGTGATTTCCAGTATTTGGATGACCGCGCTTCCGTTCGTACTGCCACTATCAACCACTTCAAAAGGTAATTCACTTGTGGTTTTTTTTCCAAAAATGTATTTAAGTTGATTAAAGAGTGGGCACATCTGCAACACTTTGCCTGAAATATAAGCATTAGACAAAATTTTGTCGCATTCATTACGCTTACCTTCAACACTCGACATACCGGCATCAGACTCAAGAAAGCCTGCTCCTGTTAACAATCGCCAATCGCTAGCTTTTTTGTATGAACCCTTCAGGTGCCGCACACCGTATCAGATCCCACGAGGCGTCTATTTTCGTGCTCTCAATGAGCTTTTTATAAAAAATTTGAGCTGTTGGTGCCTATTAAAATTAAAATTATTTTTAAATAAATTGTTGAATAAGTGCTCCAGCAAAAATTTCACTTACCTCTACTTCTGGAGCTTCCTGCAAGAAATCCAGCATACTCTGGATTTCTTTTACGCTCCATCTTTTGTTGGGTTTTTTCACGTTTTATTCTTTTTTTGCTTAAACCGGTTTGCTCCATTTCTTTTCTTTGTTTGTTTTTATTTTTGACAACACCTGATAATTTGCAAACCAGTGTTGCAAATAATACAATGCGTAGGGTTGCTTCTTTGCAAGGGTGTAGCAAGTGCATCGCTGCACATTTTATTAGTGTAAAAGCAAATATATGCTCGATAACTTGCAATTGCAAAGATGCAAGACCATTTGCACCAGATTCTGAATTGCCCTATTGTGATAATTTTACACTCTTGCAACCAGTTGCTACAGAGTATTATAGCTTTGTTTACCTAACGGTGACGGGAAAAGTTTAAATCCGGTTGACTGTCTGTTTGTCCGTCCGTTCGTCCGTGCAAGCTGTAACTTGAGTAAAAATTGAGTCATCTTGAAACTTGGTATGTAGGTTTCTAAGTACAAAAAAAGTTCGAATTCGTAGATGGGCTTAATCGGACCACTGCCAGGCCCACAAATCGCTTTAACTGAAAATCTATAAAGTGCCATAACTAAGCACTAAATTAAGATATAAAGCTTTAATTTGGTACAGACGATCGCACTAGCCAGAGGCACCTGTGGGAAAAAAGTGAACATGGCCCCGCTCTCTATTAAGTTTCATATATACATATATCTCCTAAACCACTAAAGCTACAACAACCAAATTCACTCAACACGTATGTATATTACAAGAACTCCTACCTACAATCTAAAAATGGACGAAATAGAATGAAATCCACTTTCATACCCCATATAAAGGCCTTGTTCAAGACTACTAAAACTGCGATAAATCAATAATTGAATGCGCCAGAGACGCAAAAATTTGCCGCCGTGATGGTATGACGAGGCTCTACAAGGACCAGGGTACAAATTGGACGATGGGCGTGGCACCGCCAATTTTTTGCTGAAATTCCATATCTCGGGACTGGACTGACCGATTTGGACAAAATTTGGTGAGTGGTATTTTATTTTAATTTCGATGTCTTCTTTACTGTCGTAGATACCGCTTACGCGATTATAACCGAGTTAACAACACCGTGCCAGTCGTTTCTTCTTTTCACAACGTGGCGCCAATTGGATATTCCAAGCGAAGCCAGGTCCTCCTCCACCTGGTCCTTCCAACGGAGTTGAGCTCTTGAATACTTTCAGAGCTGGAGTGTTTTCGTCCATTCGGACAACATGACCTAGCCAGCGTAGCCGCTGTCTTTTAATTCGCTGAACTATGTCAATGTTGTCATAAATCTCATACAGCTCATCGTTCCATCGAATGCGATATTCGCCGTGGCCAACGCGCAAAGGACCATAAATTTTTCCCAAAACTCTTCTATCGAAAACTCATCTGTTGTTGACATCGTCCAAGCCTCTGCACCATATAGCAGGTCGGGAATAATGAGTGACTTATTGAGTTTTGTTTTTGTTCGTCGAGAGAGGACTTTACTTTTCAATTGCCTACTCAGTCCCAAGTAGCACCTGTTGGCAAGAGTTACCCTGCGTTGGATTTCCAGGCTGACATTGTTGGTGGTGTAGATACTGATTCCAAGATAAACGAAATTATCTACGACTTATGAAAGTTATGACTGTCAACAGTGGCGTGAAAGCCAAGCCGAGAGTGTGACGACTCTTTATTTGATGACAGGAGATATTTTGTCTTGCCGTCGTTCACCACCAGACCCATTTGCTTTCATAACTTGTCCAGTCTGGGGGAAGCAGAACTAATGGCGCGGGTGTTGAGGCCGATGATATCAATACGGCGCGGAGATGACCTTCCCGATCCTGACAGAACTTTCGGTGTTGCCCAACGTCAGTTTACACAGCCGTATTAGTTTTGCGGAAATACCAAATTCAAACATCGCGGCATAAAGGCAGCTCCTCTTCGTGGTGTCGAAAGCAGCTTTGAAATTGACGAAGAGGTGGTGTGTGTCGATTCTCCTTTCACGGGTATTTTCCAAGATTTTGAGCATGGTGAATATGTGGTCAGTTGTTTATTTTTAAGGCCTTACGTCACACTGATAAGGTCCAATCAGTTTGTTGACGGTAGGCTATAACCTTTTACACAATGCGGTCGATTGAACCTCATACGTGATGTTGAAGAGGCCTGTCCTACGGTATTTGGCGCAGATGGTGGGGTCTCCCTTTTTGTGGATTGGGCAGAGCACACTTAAATTCCAATCGTTGGGTATGCTTTCGTCCGACCATAAGCTACAAAGAAGCTCATGCATGCTCCTTATCAGTTTTTCGCCGCCGCGTTGTGATTGCTATTCGAACTTCTTCATGGTCGGGCAATGGCACTTGTGCTTCGTCGTCACCGATTAGGGAATCGGGTTCGACATCTCCTGGTTATTCTTTACTGCCATTCAGCATGCTGGGTAAGTGTTCCCTTCATAATTTTAGAATGCTCTGGGCAACAGTCACTAGATCACCTCTAGGGGTTCTACAAGAGAATGCTTGAAACCTTCTGTTAATCGCCGCCCCTTTTTGTAGAATTATTGAGAATTACCCCTGATTGCTTGCTTGCCAGGAAGCTTGATGAATTTTTTAATATATCTGGCCCCGGCGAAGTCGATCAGCCTCAGCCCATTTGGGGATGTTTCGTCGTGGAGGCTGAATTTACCGACCGTAGTGTCAAAAATACCTTCTTTGCCCACCCTGGCGTTAAAGCCGCCAAGCACAATTTTGACATCGTGGCGGAGGCAGCTCTCATAGGTGCACTCCTAGCGCTCATAGAGGACATCTTTGGTCACATCGTCCTTCTCTTCCGTCAGTGCGTGGGCGCAAATAAACGATATGTTGAAGAACCTCGCTTTGATACGGATTGTGGCTAGACGTTCATTCACCGGAGTGAATGATGGTACTCGGCGACGGAGTCCCTCTCCCACCACGAATCCCACACCAAACTTGCGCTCCTTTATATGGCCACTGTAGTAAATGCCACAAGGGCGTACTCGTCTCTGTCCTTGTCTCGTCCATCGCATTTCTTGGACGGCGGTGATGTCAGTCTTTATTTTCACAAGGACATCAACCAGCTGGGCAGCGGCACCCTCCCAATTAAGAGACCGGACATTCCAGGTGCATGCTCTTAATTCGTAGTCCTTATTTCGTTTGCTATGGTCGTCATCAAAAGGGAGGTCTCTCATCCGAGGCTTGTTGCCTTCTTTCCTTGGGGGTCTTTTTTTACGTGGCGGGTCCCAAACCCAACGCACAACCCTGCGGAGGGGATGTTTCGCCTTCTCACTTTAGCTCGCCTTCGAACGGATTTTCTTAGGCTACCCAGAGGATACTTGGTCAAAGATCGGTAGTCGTGAGCTGTTTGAGTCATATGTAAAAGAATCGTTTCTGGCCACTCCCAAGTGAATGGCGATCAGAGAACTTTCCTCACTTGCGTGAACTTCTACACATGACTCCATCCTCCACCATAAAAAAATAACCCTTGTAGATAAATATCCCATTCCTGAAATAAACGAAGTACTTACTCAATCAGGGAACAATAAAATATTCCCCGTATTAGATCTTAAAAGTGGTTTTCACCAAATTCAGTTAAAAACAGCAACATAGAAAAGACCGCTTTCTCCGTAAATAACGGGAGACGTATATCCCATTCGGTCTCAAAAATGCTCCTTCAACTTTTCAACGTGCATTGGATGACATACTTAGATGACATCATAATATTTAGCAAAGATGATGATACCCACCTAAAAACCTTGGCCACAGGTCTTCAAACTCTTCACGATGCTAACATGAAATGTCAGCTGGATAAATGCGAGTTTATGTAGAACAAAGCTGAATTTCTCGGTTTTGTTATTTCCGATGAAGGAATAGAAACAAACTTTAGCAAAGTCGCAGCATCCATGCCCTAGAACTCCGTGGGATTTAAGATATTTCATAGGCCTCTCCGGCTATTACAGGAGATTTATACAAAACTACGCTAAATTAGCAAAGCCGCTTACATTTCTTTTAAGAGGAGAAGATGGACATGTGTCCAAAAGAATGTCATCAAAAACATGTATTACACTAGACAAAGAAGCATTAGAATCTTTCAGAAAATTAAAAAGTAGTCTTGTATCTAAAGACATATTTCTCCGTTACCCAGATTTCAATAAGGAATTCCATTTAACTACTGATGCTTCTAATTTCGCAATAGGAGCTGTTCTATCGCAAGATAACCAGCCTATATCGTTCCTTTCTAGAACACTCTCTAAGGCTGAAGAAAATTATGCGGCTAATGAGAAAGAAATGGTTGCCATTATTTGGGCACTCAAAGCCCTTAAAAATTACCTGTACGGTAAAGAAAAGGTTAAGATCTTTACAGATCATCAACCCCTAACATACTCTCTGAGCAGTTGGAATGGAAATGCCAGAATCAAGAGATGGAAAGCCTATCTAGAGGAATATGATTATGAAATATTCTATAAACCAGTGAGAGAGAACGCCGTAGCTGACACACTCTTCAGAATACCAACAGAACAAATTCATTTAATTGCCTCTACACAATACAGCGCTGAAAGCTCCAGTACCTTAATCCTTCTGTAACAAACGGTATTTATTCAACCGCGGACTTAATGGGAAAAATTTAACTATTTTACGAAAGTCATTTTAGGAGCATTAAAACACGCTTCTCACAAACAAAAGTCGAAGATTTGACTACTGAAACACAACAAGAGGAAGAAATTTTGAAAACCCATAAAAGAGCTCACCGTAATGCATTAGAAAACAAGAAACAACTTTCACAAAATGTTTATTTCCCTAGAATGAAGAAAATTTGAAAACATAGTGAGACAATGTCAAATCTGTAAAGAATCCAAGTACGATAGACACTCCCCTAATCCTGAGCTTAAAGAAACTTCAATTCCGGAATACTCCGGTCACGTACTGCATCTTGACGTCTACTCAACCGAACGACATCTTGTACTAACGGCAATAGATAAATTTTCCAAACTAGCTCAAGCTCGAATCATTGAATCAAAAGCTACAGAAGATATTAGAACCCCTTTGCGAGATATTGTATTTTATTTCGGAGTCCCTAAGCATATTGTTATGGACAACGAAAAATCTTTCAATTCACAGTCCATTAAATTCATTTTAGAACAACTAGGAATAGAAACTTATACTGCTCTACTATACAAAATCACCGTTGACAGACAAATAGAACGATTTCACTCGACATTATCAGAAAGAATGAGGTGTCTTAAAAAGGAATCCACTCATCGAGAATTTAAAGAACTTTTAGACAGGGCAATATACGAATACAATTACTCATTTCATTCAGTCACGAAGCAACGACCATTAAAGGTATTTTACGGTAGGAAAGTAACAACAGATCCAGATCAATATGAAAAGGCTCGGCAGGATAACATCGTCAGGCTTAGGACAAAAAGATACGGAGACTTATTAAATCATAACAGAAATCGAAAGAAGATAACACAAGTTTACAAATTCAGGTCAACTTTTGGATCTGAGCAGATAAGAACGATTCTTAACTATATTTGATATGCTGAATTCGAATATGCATTTAGTTTTTTAAGACTGATTCTATGTAGTTTCCGAGTTCTCGCATGATAGCACCATTGTGCTGTTACAAGCACAGTAATTAAATACCGATTGAGGAAAATTCCCCCAATCTTACAGGCACTGCTTGATAAGTCATTTGAACTGTAGCAGTAAAATAAAATAAGTGATTAGAGCAAATAAAAATGCAGAGACAGTGTTGCAAAGTTGATTCAAAGTGTTTTTGTTACGTTTGTGGTAGTTATATGATTAAAAAAAGTGGCAAAATAATAACAAAAGCGCTCAAAGATACGTATCTACACTACTTTGGTTTCAGAGTAGCAGACACTCATAAGTCTTGGATACCGAAAATTATTTGTAACGCATTCAAAACAAAGCTGTATAAGTGGTCATTGAGAGAACGTGAGTACTTTTCCTTTTCAATGCCAGCACTCTGGAGAGAACCTAAAAACCATGTAGATGATTGCTATTTTTGTTTGATGAAAATTAAGGGCATAAATGCAAAAAAATTAGCAAAATATGAATATCCTGATGTATCATCAGTATCCAAGCCAGTTCCACGTACCTCTAAGGATACATTGCCAGTTTGTCCAAGTATAAGTGGAAACGTCCTGGAAACTTTAGCTCCATCACCCTCGAGTAATGATAGCGACTTTGTCAAGGAGGAGACACATTTAATTTCGCAAGATGAACTAAGCGATTTGATTCGTGATTTGAATTTGTCCAAACAAAAAGCAGAGTTGCTAGCATCACGGTTGCAGCAATGGAAATATCTACACTCTCGAACACAAGTTACTGTATACAGAAACAGAAAAAAAAACACTTCGACCGTTCTTCAAAATAGAAGACAACATAAGTTTCTGTAACGATATTAATGGTTTATTTAATGAAACGAATACACCGTACGATCAAAACGAATGGCGTTTATTCATTGATGGTTCCAAATACATCCTAAAAGCTGCTCTTCTCCACAATGGAAATAAAAAACCATCTATTCCCATTGCTCATGCAGTACAAACGAAGGAATGTTACGAAACAATGCGGAAGATCCTGTGCTTCATGAAATACAATGATCATAAATGGAAAATATGTGGCGATCTAAAGGTTTAAACATTGATTCCAATTAAATCGAAAACACTTATTTTTTATATTATTTCAACAGGTAATTGGTATCTTAACTGGGATGCAATCTGAATTCACCAAATTTTGTTGCTTTTTATGCTTGTGGGATAGCCGCGCAACTGAACATCATTATGTGAGAAAAGAATGGCAAAGTCGTACTCAATATGAGCCTGGACAGCAAAACGTCTCCGCTGAACCACTTGTAAATCTATAAGACATTTTCCTGCCACCTCTTCACATTAAACTAGGCCTTATAAAGAACTTCGTCAAAGCGTTAAACCGTGAAGGACCGGCTTTTCAGTATTTAGTTAAGTTGTTTCCTAAATTGTCATATGCAAAAATCAAAGAAGGAATATTTGTCGGACCTGATATTAGAAAATTAATGGCTGATAAAAAATTTACAAAATGTTTATCGCCCGATGAAGCAGCCGCATGGGCATCTTTTCAAAATATCGTTCACCACTTTCTTGGTAATCACAAATCCCCTAATTTTAAGGAAATTATTGGCGATATGTTGCAAAATTATCGAAATATTGGAGCTAGAATGTCTCTAAAGATACATTTTCTGCATTCCCATCTCGATTTTTTTCCCGAAAACTTGGGTGATACGAGCGACGAACAAGGAGAGCGGCTACACCAAGATCTAGCCAACATTGAAAGAAGATACCAAGGATTTTGGGATGAAGGCATGATGAGCGACTACTGTTGGACTCTAATACGTGAAACAGATACTAAGCAATACACAAGGCAAAGTTCCACCAATCTTCATTTCCGATATGTTACTTTTATGTTAATAAAATGAATATTATTTGACAAAAATCATAAAAAATTAAATTCTTGATTATTTCAAAAACTAGAATCAATCTTAAAAAACGAAATGAAGATTCGGATTCAGTGTCATCAATTGTCATAGAAACCACTTTTGGTTGCCCAGATCCAAAACCGTGTATACTTGTGTAATTAATTATCAACCAGGACAGGTGGCATTTATAAAAGTAAATACCAGGCTACGATCGAAGCTTTCCTCAAGATTTAGAAAGGAAGTAGTCAAGGAAAATAAAAACACCACTATTTTAACAGAATCAAGAAAAATTGTCCATAAAAGCCTCATCAAAATTTAACATTTACAAACTATTACTATGGAATATGACTGGCCCTACAGCTACGATAAATGTCAAGAACTGTACCATCCCACAAATCGTAACAAAGGACTCGGGAAGTTACAGACCTCAACGACAAAATTAATACACATAATCGACCTTAACACAATTCAAAATGCGCTGGATCAACTATATGATTACACCGAAAATAGTTTGAAACGTAGTCCACTATATACCACTCATCACAACGAAATAAATACAACTATTTATACAACCTTCCCAAAGAAATGTCAATCCAGATCCTTCAATTGGGCAATATCAGTTAGGAAATATCTAGGAAACGACCTCACTAATTATATACAGAAAAGCAGTTCAGTTAGCATCGAGACAGCTATTAATTTGCATAATCATATTAGATCAATTATTTACGAAATAATTAATATTAAATACGCAACGCAATGGGCACAGTTAAATATTATAGATACACTTTTATTAAATGAGGACGAGTTAATTGAAATAGAGAACATAAAAAAATAATAAAAAAATAATAGAAAAAAAAATAAAAAATAAAAATAAAAAAGCACAACATGGAAAACCTTCCGATAGAAGAAATCATGGAGTTTTCTGACGTTTCGATTCTACACAATAAAACTATCATTTTATACATTGTTAAACCGAATCTAGAAGAAACAGAATATCAAAATATACTTGTAAAACCATCAATGAAAAATAATTAAATTATACATTTGAACACAAACGAAATATTCGTTAACAAAAATTGTGGAAGAACTCAACGAAGGTACCATGCTATATACTTGTAAAACCAACAATGAAAAATAATTAAATTATACATTTAAACACAAACGAAATATTCGTTAACAAAAATGGTGAAAGAACTCAACGAAGGTACCATTCTATTAAACAACTACAATGGTAACATAACCTGGAATGGCACAGGTTTGCATTTAGAGGGCAGCTATATAATACAAATATCAGATGATTCGGTGGAATCAACAACAAACGGTTCAGCAAAATAGATTTCATCATAATGAAGCCTCCTTCATCGTACAGTTTACACGTAGCGAAACTGAGCGATTAAGAATATTATTCCTAGAGGCTCTAGAGTATTACACTGATAACGCTTTTTGGCATTGCTCTGACCCTCGTCTTGGGATTGCACAAATACAGTCAACGGCTGAAGTGTATAATATTGCCGATAGGACTTACAACGGTCACAGAAACAAAAGTAGCAGTGATCACCGCACCACCAAATTGCAATGAATCAACAATCAAGTTACGAAGTAACCTACCCCAATTTCATATCATTCCGTATTTCTAGAAATCTCTTGAGGACAAGCATAAATCGGAGAGGGAAGAGTTAAAGAACGAAAATATTGTAATAAACTGTGGGGACACACCAAATCTGGCAACACCAATTCGGTGTTGGAAAATACCCCTTTTCGGAAAAAGCACATTTTTTTGGATCTTTTTCGGAATGCTACGCTTGCCTAGCACTGGGGCCTTAAAAAAATATAATTTTTGTGGATTCAAAATGGTCTCAGTTCGTTTGGACTGCGACACTTCCGTCTCAGAAGCGTTTACTCACACGGGTCTGAGTTATGACTACACAGTTAACTTTTCGTTGGATTCCTCGTGTTTTCAGTCAACAGAACATCAACAATATAAAATCGAAACTTCAAAACCTCGCATTTAATATTCTAAAAGCAAACCACGAAATTGTTGAAGTAAATCTATAATTAAAAGTAAAAATATAAAAGCATGATGTCTTGTTAAAAAATTAACTTATATATAATTTTATGTTGTATATGGGTGATATAGGCCTTCTGGGGAACGAAGCACCCAAAAATATTATCGGTAACGCGCTATTTGCATACCTATGTGTTAGTGTGGAATTTGCAAAATACCCGAAAATTATTTATAAAATGCCCAATCTAATATTTTTCAGCAGTGGCATCATTGGCAAGTGTTATAAAAAATGCGAGCTATCACTGCTCTCTCTCGAATCAAAAAGTTGCGTATCAATTTATCTATGAAGTGGGGCTTACTATACTGATCCTATGATAAACGAACCCCTAGCCATCTACTACCTGTATCTTACGTGAGTACTTACTTGACTGACCCTATGGTAAGCCAACGCCGAACCACTTAGTGAGAAAATGTACCTGCTTGAAATCGTAAGCGAAAAATAACGATCAGACATCCCAGTCGTTTATGTTATTTTGTAGATAATTAAATATTGTAGCGAAATTAAAAATAAAACATCGGTCGCGGTTTGTTTATGCGTTTTCAAGGCACCGTTCCCGAATTTACAAACACAATTATAATGCATCGAACTTTTTATTTTATTTCGTTTTTCGCTTTTTCGCAATGCTCCAACGCAACTGCGTTTGCCGGTTGACAAAATTTTTGGCAGTATTTCAGTTGAGAAGAGAGAAAAGCGCCAGGGCAAGTGATATCTAGTAAGTGAAATTAAATAAATTAAGACTAACATGTAAGAAAGGATTAAGTTCGGGTGCAACTGAACATTTTATACTCCTGCAACTTGCAAGAATCAAAGCCAACTTGCAAGAATCAAAGCCAAATGTAAATCTTCAACCAGAAGATCGGAATCTAATCAATTTTATATATACAGTCGACTCTCGTGAATTCAAACCTGCGATAATTCGAACCTCTCTATAATTCAAAGTTATCACGAGTTCCCTACTAAATCTCTTTATATTTCGAACCAAATCAATACATTTTCTTACACTTGGTAATTCGAACGAAAAAATCATTGCTATTTAACAAAACGACGCGTTAATTCGAACTCATCAGCGTCCAACAATCGACAATTCAAAGTTGCAGAGAGAAGAGGAGAAAGTACATTTTGCGACAAGTTCAAACTTGTATCAAGATACTCGAGCCTTTGTTTTTGTTATGATTAGTTTGACTATTTGACGCACACACTTCTCACGATTTGGTTTGTTTAGTTATTCACTTACTGTTCCTCTTTCGTTGGTATGCAGATTAAAAGTTAGCGTTAGTTATGAGCCCTAGAAAGTATAAATGTTTGACGATTGCTGAAAAGAAAAAGTTAATCGAAAAAGTAGAAGAAGGTGAGAAGAAGAGTGATGTTGCAAAAGAATTTAAGATTCCTCTGAGTACTCTCTCAACAATAATAAAGCACAATTAATGCTGCACAAACTGCTGGAACACGGAAAAGAACTACTAAAGGTGAATTTCCTCGTCTGGAAGAAAGCCTGGCCATTTGACTAAGACAGCGTAGAGGACAAAAAGTGTCTATTAACGGGAACTTGTTGAAGGAAAAAGCGAAAGAGTTCGCGTCTACTCTAAGCATCAAAAACTTTGCGGCAAGTGAAGGGTAGCTTACAAATTTCAAAAAGAGAAATGGAGTTGTTTTTAAAAAAGTTTGTGGGGAAAGTGGAAGTGTTGATGATGAAGACGTTCTATCGCAAAGAAATTGTTAAGATCGTTTTAGAATCTCTCGACAAACAGCTAGCTGCAAATATCACGGTTCTGACAGCTATTTTACTAATTGACAAAACATGGAGAGCTGTAACACTCCTAACGATTCTTAACTGCTTAAAAAATCCAGTTTCTTAAAAGAAAATCAAGAAAATCTTCCAATACTTATAGATGATGAAGAATCAACAATAGAACCATTAGTTGATATCAGCGGTGTGAGTTTTTCTGATTTTGTTCAAGTGGATGAAAATGTTGCTGCCTCAGGTTCACTAGCCGATGGCGAAATTTTATCTGCGACAGATACGCAAAGTAACGATGAAGAAGAGGACGATACATCGGAACCTTTGGCAGAGGTGTCAGTTAAGGATGCAAGATCCTCATTTGATACCTTACAAAGCTTCTGTCTACAAAGCGAAAGTGATGAAAAAGCATTTCAGGCACTTTTTCTCTTAAAAAAAAGTTATTGAACAGTGTGAGAGACAGAATTGTGCTTTAAAGCAAACCAATATGTTCTTTAAAGATTAATTAATTCAAACCAGTATAACAAAGTTCTTTCGTCATTTTTATATTAATAAATAAAAATTAACCAGCACTTAATACTTCGAAGTTTTATTTATTTTCCCTCACAAATTTCGAACCATTTGATATTTCAAACACTCGATATTTCGTAATATTTTAAGAGTCCCTAGAGTTTCGAATTAACGAATGATATACTTAAATATAACTCTTAATTCTTGTCATTTTTATATTAATAAATAAAAATTAACCAGCAGTTTCATTAATACATATATTTCAATCAGTTTTATTTATTTTCCCTCACAAATTTCGCCAAAGGTTTGGGTGATCGGTTTAGATATTATTTACTTCTGCTGTCTTCTAACCATTTGTTAAAAATGTACAACACTGGATTTCAGTGTTAATAGTTGTCAACCCTGACAGTTTGTAAAACTTTGTAAAACGCAACTTCCTTCTTCTGGATTGCGCTACCGTCGAGTACAGACGTGCTTTTATATTCGGTATTGTGTAATACTTTATTTTAATACACATGTAATTATAATGAATTATAATTAAATAAATACAAACACAACATTTATTGGCGACGAGGATTAAAATTCATCATCTGAACATTGTAAGTGAAAAAGCAAAGTGCCGTAGTGTAAAATCTTCAAAATGACAAACGACAGCCTTATACAAGAGCTAGTACAGCAGCAGCAAAGATTCGCAGCATCGTTGCTCGAACAGCAAAAACAGTGGATGCAGTCAATTCAGCAGTCCATGTTCAACGCGGACAATCCTAATCGTGTAAAAGAAGCAACAGTGGTTCCACCGTTCCACGCATTTAATAAAGACCATCAGAATTGGGAATCCTACTTGGAACAACTTTCTCAACATTTTATGGCCTATTCGGTAAGCAGTCCAGACAAGCAAAAATCGTTTTTTCTATCATGGGTCGGTATGGAATTGTTCGAACTTTTAAAGAATTTATTCGGCGTTGCAACCCTGCAATCGCAAACATACACTCAGTTGACAGACAAATTAACGGAACATTTCCAGTCGAAACGTCATGTAGTCGCAGCTCGTTATGAATTTTTTAAGCGAGAAATGAAGCATAAGCAAACGCACCGAGAATGGGTTGCCGAACTTCGTGGAATTGCAAGGGAATGTAAATTTAATTGTTCCGCCACGAACTGTTCCGCAAACTTTGTAGATGAAATGATTCGCGATCAAATCATACTTAACACACCATACGATCAAGTCCGCGCAGCCGCTCTTCAAAAATTACAACCATCACTAGAAGACGTACTCTTAATAGCTGAAACATACGAGACAACAACAAAAACAGTAGCAACCATCAAAGAGAATACGAATTCATCCACCATGCAGGTGAACGCAATGCAGACACGCAAAAATTGGAAAAAAACAACTAAAGATGAAACGAAAAGAGAACAGAACATAAATGCTAACGTAATGAAACAAGTGAAATTGAAGTCGTGTGCAGGTTGTGGCATTTCGCACAATAGAGAAGAATGTAAATTTCGTAAAGCGATATGTAATAAATGTGCCAAAAAAGGACACATTGCTGCAGTTTGCATGTCAAATCAGAGCAAAAGTATTATAAAAAGCACAACGATTCCAGAGCGAAAATGGAATCAAAACAAACAAGAAAATGAACAATATGTTAGTACCTTGGATACAGTGAACATTGTAAATGGCATAATAGAAGATGAAGCAAATAAAAAATGTATCAATTTAGAAATCTCTAACAAAGTAATACAGTTTCAATTAGATTCTGGCGCAACCGTTTCAATAATCAATTTAAAGACGTATAACATATTGAATAGACCGAAATTAGAGAAGTGTACAAAAACATTATATGCATTTGGACAGCAGCCTATTCCAATATTAGGTGAATTGCACACTAAAGCAAAGTGTGGAAATAAGCAAAAGCGCATTGCTGTAATAGTTGCAAATATAGAAAATGCTAACAATCTATTTGGGCTAGATTTATTCAAAGAATTCGGTTTTGAAATTACGCAAATTGATAACGTAGTTGATAAAGGCGAATATATCAAACAAATTGAAGATTTATGCAATAAATATAAAACAGTATTTAACAATACAAATGCTGGCGTGATAAAAAATTTTAAAGCAAGTATACGTATGCAGACCACTGCCATACCAAAATTTTATAAAAGCAGGCAAATACCGTTCGCGCAAATGTCAAAATTCCGTGAGGAAGCAGATAGGCTAATTAATACCGGAATTTGGAAACCAGTAAAATTTAGTAACTGGGCGTCACCAATCGTCTTAGCACCAAAACCAGATGGGTCGGTAAGAATATGCGGTGATTTTAAAGTAACAATTAATTCACAATTACATATTGAGCAATATCCATTGCCAACACGAGAGTCGCTATTACATACAATACGACACGGTACACATTTTTCGAAATTAGATTTAAAAGATGCTTATTTACAGATGGAATTGGATGAAGATTCCAAACAAGTAATGGTAGTCAATACACCTTTAGGATTGTTCCAGTATCAACGACTTCCATATGGTATTGCCAGCGCACCCGCAATTTTTCAGCGTTATCTCGAACAACTTCTCAACGGTATAGAAGGATGTGGAAATTATTTAGATGACATTATTATAACCGCACCGTCATTGCAAGAACATGTAAAACGAGTAGAGCAAGTAATCAAAATTCTCGAAGACAACGGTATCAAGTGCAAAAAGGAAAAATGTTTCTTTTTGAAGGAAGAAATTGAGTACTTGGGTAGAAGAGTAAGCGCTAATGGAATCCTTCCAGACTATTCAGGCATTCAAGCAGTTAAGCAACTGAAACCACCTATGAATATAACGCAACTAGAAGCTTTTATAGGTAAAGTGAATTACTATTGCAATTTTATTCCAAATTTTTCTCAGTTAGCCGCTCCACTAAATAAGCTACGCCGCAAAAATGTACATTTTACATGGGGCTCAGAGCAGCAACAAGCTTTTAAAGATCTTAAATTACATATAATTAATGCTACGCAGTTGGCACATTTCAATGAACAATTACCAATTACACTAGCAACCGACGCCTCATCTTTTGGCATTGGCGCCGTTCTTTCGCACATTTATCCTGACGGAAATGAACGTCCAATAGCATTTGCATCTAAAACTATGGATACGCATCAACTTAAATATAGTCAAATTGAAAAAGAAGGTTTAGCAATAGTGTTCGGAGTTAAGAAGTTCCACCAATACTTATATGGGAGAAAGTTTTTACTTATCACAGACCATAAACCTCTCATAAATATTTTTAATCCAAGCAAGCATCTACCACAAATGACTTCGCATCGTATTCAGCGTTGGGCCATCATACTTATGGCATATCAATTCGATATCAAGTATCGTAATACACATGCACATGGTAATGCGGATGCACTCTCTCGTTTACCTGTAAGTACCGATATTCAATTTGATACATCGGAAGCATGCTACAATGTGACACACGTACAATTACCAATAAATGCTAATATTATTCGGAAGCACACAGAACGAGACGAAATACTACGTAAAGTTAAACATTTTGTTAAATCAGGTTGGCCTTCACAACTATCGCCAGGTGATAACGAAATTAGACCATATTTTCATCGGAGATTAGCTTTAACTTTTCATGAAAATCTTCTCTGCTTACACGCAAACGTAAAACGTATTGTTATTCCAGAATCATTACAGCAAAATATTCTAGAACTATTACATGATGGACATTGGGGAACCGTAAGAATGAAGCAATTAGCACGACATCACGTTTGGTGGCCAAACATCGATGACGACATAGCCAAAGTGACACGTCAATGTGAAATTTGTAAAGTTGGCAATCCAGCTCCTACACGTCAATACCTTAGTTGGCCAGAAGCAAAAGCACCATGGGAACGTGTTCATATCGACTTCGCTGGCCCTATATTCGATTCTATGTGGCTTATATGCATAGATGCATATTCGCAATTTCCATTCGTAACTCAGTTATCGTCAACTACAACAGATAGTACTATACATTCTTTAAAATCAATTTTTGCCATAGAAGGTTTTCCCAATACACTGGTTAGTGATAATGGACCTCAGCTAACATCCGACGCATTTAAACAATTTTGCAAGTTACATGGTATTACGCACATAACAACTGCACCGTTTCATCCAGCATCTAACGGACTCGCCGAGCGTTTTGTCCAAACATTTAAAACCGCAGTTCGAAAAAATATCAATGAAGGTCTATCCATCAGATGCGCCGTAGTAAAATTTTTAGCTACTTATCGTTTTACTCCTAATTCCAATGGTAAAACACCTGCTGAACTTATCCATGGTCGTTCAGTTCGTACCATGTTAACTCAACTATTTGAGACACCAACACAGTCAAAATCCAAGATCGTAGACACACACAAATTTCAACCTAATGAACTAGTATACGCTAGAAACTTCGCGAAAGGAGAAAAGTGGATCAAAGGAATTATAATTCATCCGATTGGAAAAATGATGTTTATGGTAAAGTCAAACAGAGGTACCATAAGACGTCATATTAACCAACTCAAACCAAGATCAAACGAAGAAGGTAATAACAAAACACCCAGCATAATACTCCCAGATCAATGGATACCTGTACCTGAATCGACATCCACACATTCAGCAACGGTTATGTTGCAAGACAAGTCAAACATACAACCAGATATATCCACACAAGTACCTCATTTTAAGGATCAAAACAGCGCACCATCGCAAATAGAGGAAAACGTTGCAGAAGATCAGAATTCAAACAATCCGATTCGTAGAAGCAACCGATCGCGACAACAGGCTACTCGTTTCACAGCTCCTGATTTTAGAAATAAATAAATTAGTCTATAATTAAGAGGGAGGATGTGATATGAACTTAAAAATGTACAACACTGGATTTCAGTGTTAATAGTTGTCAACCCTGACAGTTTGTAAAACTTTGCATTATATAAACGCAACTTCCTTCTTCTGGATTGCGCTACCGTCGCCATTTAAATATATTAAAATTTGTTTTTGTACAGACGTGCTTTTATATTCGGTATTGTGTAATACTTTATTTTAATACACATGTAATTATAATGAATTATAATTAACTAAAGCTGTGTCATCCGCAAAAGTTATGTTAATACATTATTAGCTGTTAGAAGATCTGCTGTATATATGATGTATAGAGTTGGGGCTAAAAAACTGCCCTGTTGTACACCAGCCCTTATCTGTCGTTGATCAGATATGAAATCTCCCATTTTTACCATAAATTGTCTATTAAGAAATTAAATAAGACTCCAATGTTTTATACAATTCTAAAGGTAGAATATTTTTAATCTTATAATAAAAGGCCCTCATGCCACACCTTATCAAACGCCTGAGCCACGTCTAGCAATATAGCTGAACAGTACTCTCTATGTTCAAATGTTTTTCTTATTTCGTTATTAACTCTATTTACTTGCTCTATCGTGCTATGTTTTTTACGAAACCCGAATTGGTGCCTTGGTAAGGAGTCATCTTTGATAGTAAAAAATTTTCAAATATTTTAGAAAGACAGGGTAGAAGACTGATTGGTCTGTATGAAGACGGCTGTGTTAAGTCTTTCCCAGGTTTATCAAGATAATCTGCGACTTTTTCCATGAATTAGGATAGTATCCGAAATTAAAAATTGCATTGAAGAGCAAAGAAATCACTTCTACGGCAATATTTGGTAACTCAATTAGCATTTTTGGGGTAATATTACCATGTCCTAGTGACTTTTTTGGGTTAAGTTCTTTTATTATTCTAGTAACTTCAGAAGTAGAAGTCCTAATTGGAACAAGCGTCTCGTTTGCGGTATTTGGCAAAGTTGGCAACTTAAAGTTGTTCCTTGGGAAATTGGGTTGAAATACCTTTTCTAGGTGATTTGCAAAGCAATTTACCTTCCTCATCACTGCGTGCCCAATTACCATTCAACTGTCTTAGAGGCATGTTGGAATCTACTGGTGACTTGAAAGACTTTTGGGCTTTCCAAAGGGAGTTTTGCTTGCTAGAATTTTGACACAGTTTCTTTATGTAATTTTCAGTGTTGTGTTCTTCCTCGCGTTTAAGCGCATTTTTTAACTTTCGTACAGCAGATTTCAGTTGAAGCAGAGTTCAAGGGGAGCAATTTAACTGCCATTCACGCCAAGCTCGCCTTACAAGTTTCTCTATTTCATTATTTGTGATCTTTCTAAAACCAAAGGGTTTATTGTTTCTTTTTGGTGTTCCCAATACAGCTGAATTAGTTATTACGTCATTAAATTCTCTTATATTTTCATCAATGTCTCTTCCTGTATTTATTTTGCAATCAATATGGATGTGGCTGCTGATATAATATCTATACTTTTGGCTGAAATATCATGGGCTGTTCGTATAACTTTATTAGTACAGGAACATGATCAGATTATAAGTTTGTACATGTATCAGCTGTCATAAGTGATCTATCTATATTTTTGACTACAGCAAAATCTATTAAGTCTGGTATTTTTTTCTATAACTGGGCCAGTATGTCGGCTTGCCAAGAGATATTATATCCAGATTATTATGCTTATTCATAATAGTGTAGTACAGCCGTCGTCCTTTCGGATTACTAGAGCATAGTGGCTTAAACGATTTCTAATCAACACTGCCGTGCCACCATGTGCTTTTCCATCCGGATGATTTGTGACATAGAGTCTAAATCCCGGCATATTCAAATTATTTTATTTGTTAAATGAGTTTCTGATATAAACATTACATCTATATTTTTTTCAGACAGAAATCTAATAATCTCTAATTTATGTTGGTTAACACCGTTAGCATTCCATATACAGATATTTAGTAAGCTCATTTTTTACTTAATAAATATTGCAGCATTTGACTTAGTGATTTTATTAAATCTCAGATCATGTTTCGCATGGTAGACATAAATTGTGTCATACACTGTGTAAGATTTATACTCATAGTTCCAATACCTCCATTTGGAGGATTTGACGGCAGTTGCATTTGCACAGTGTTGCCTTTCACCATTTCATTTGCATAGCTTCCTTGCCCATTATTATTGACAGAAGTTACAGGATTTGAATTTTTCTCTGAGGTTGCTATAATTTAATTACGGGATGTTTGTAACATTTGATTAAGACGTGCTTGAATGCCATGTGACAACCTCGATTTCAAATCTTTATGTACAGGACAACCCCTGCAGTTAGCAGTATGATTTCCTCCACAATTGCTGCATTTTTTATTTAATTCTTCTTTCTTAAGGGTGCATTTTGAAGTGGGAATAAATCACCACAAACCACACAAATACTTCGTAGAGAGAGATATGATTTAGTATACCCATATTCTTGGCAGTTAGTACGAGTACATTGTACCGGACCTTTTTTTTTATGTGGTTCTTCAACAGTTATTCTACGATGCAGCAAATATTTCAGATTATATATAATTACAATGGGTCTCACTTTTTATACTCTCGCAACAAAGTTGCTAAGGAGAGTATTATAGTTTTGTTCACATAACGGTTGTTTGTAAGTCCTGAAACTAAAAGAGTCAGATATAAGGTTATATATATCAAAGTGATCAGGGTGACGAGTAGAGTTTAAATCCGGATGTCCGTCTGTCCGTCCGTCTGTCCGTCGGTGCAAGCTGTAACTTGAGTAAAAATTGAGATATCATGATAAAACTTGGTACACGTATTTCTTTCCTTCCATAAGAAGGTTAAGTTCGAAATGGG
>NW_026089624.1:19847745-19948277 GCF_024586455.1 Bactrocera neohumeralis
TTGGTATTGAAAGGACAAAAGTCAGTTGTTATAATATACTTCAATAAGATTTAAATAGTTTCTCCATATAATAAATAACCACTATATAGTAATCTTTATTCATACTAAATATTAGGTATTGGGTTGATAAATGCCCAAAAATTGTAATTTTGTTCAATCTGGCCTGAATGGATAATGTTATAAAAAACGCTAATTTTGAGGCGCTCTCACACTGGAATAAGTTTAACATCCTTTATTCCTGATACAAATTTGAGCCTTAAATTTATTCATTAGTATTGTTATACATTGTATGATATATGTATGTACTATACAGATAAAGATAACGATAGGCGATATATGTACATACATACATACATATTAGGCCGGGTCGATTTATGGGGGGGCAAAAAAATCGCCCATTGCTCTATGAAAATCATATTCTAGGGATCAAAATAAGATACTTTGCCGAAAGAACCATACCTCTGAAACGAATTTTGATGTCCCCCAATTTGGGTCGAACCTTTGGGTAGGGACAAATTTTGAAAAAATCCCACTTTAACCCATTTAGAGTGCTCCAATCGAGTCCAAATGTATGACCGACCCCCACTAACTTTGGACGGCCGATCCACCCATGCCCTGGAACTCCCCTGGGGGGTTCCCCATACAATCATTTCAAAAAATCACCATTTTTGGTGATTTACATGAAAAAATCAGCTAAATTGCTTTGCTAAATTGTTTTTTCTTTATTTTTATTTATTTATTTATAATAATATCTATTTTTTCTCTTAAGAAATTTATTTAGTCAGAACATATGTAAATGAAAAAAATTTATTTAAGTTAGTTATATCGGGTGATTTTTTAAGAGCTTGATAACTTTTTTTAAAAAAAAAACGCATAAAATTTGCAAAATCTCATCGGTTCTTTATTTGAAACGTTAGATTGGTTCATGACATTTACTTTTTGAAGATAATTTCATTTAAATGTTGACTCATGTGGTTTCAACAAGATGGCGCTACATGCCACACAGCTCGCGATTCTATGGCCATTTTGAGGGAAAACTTCGGAGAACAATTCATCTCAAGAAATGGACCCGTAAGTTGGCCACCAAGATCATGCGATTTAACGCCTTTAGACTATTTTTTGTGGGGCTACGTCAAGTCTAAAGTCTACAGAAATAAGCCAGCAACTATTCCAGCTTTGGAAGACAACATTTCCGAAGAAATTCGGGCTATTCCGGCCGAAATGCTCGAAAAAGTTGCCCAAAATTGGACTTTCCGAATGGACCACCTAAGACGCAGCCGCGGTCAACATTTAAATGAAATTATCTTCAAAAAGTAAATGTCATGAACCAATCTAACGTTTCAAATAAAGAACCGATGAGATTTTGCAAATTTTATGCGTTTTTTTTTTAAAAAAGTTATTAAGCTCTTAAAAAATCACCCGATAGAAAAGAAATTAAAAAAAATTATTGTTTGAAGTCTTTTTTACTTTCAAGTATGGGCAATTTCGCACGGCTCTGTAATGTCGTCGTCATAACAGCCTCTACATTTTCCGGTATAACCCGTTTGGAAACGCTAGCTAGCAATTGAACATTTCGTTCCGTTCCTTGTATGTGTGATGGAATTTTTGGATCATTAAACGGTGGATCATCTTGATTTAAATATTCTTTCAATGTATCGTACGGAATGCTTCGCGTGAATGGTGGTTCAAATACGATATTTATATCACTCAAATTGATAATTTCCGTATAACTTGTGCAATTAAAGTTTATATCTGGTTTTTTATAAACTCTAAGTTCCATTGGCTCGTCAACATCGGTTCGATAGCGTAGAATTTTCTTAATGGCACAGTCGCGCTTTTCTTTCCTATCATCAAACAACATTGATAACAAGATATTTTCCGAATGCGCATATTATGAATTATCATTAATTACTTGATTGACAATTTTGCGTAAGCGAGGTTCTAGAAATCGTGACCAACCAATGAACTTGAAAAATAATGCACTGCCGTACACGAAAGAGCTATAATACTTGATATTGAAGTACATTGGCACATAACATTTAATTATAAATTCAACCAGAATTCTTAGATTTGCATCTGGATTTTCCGTTGTCACATATAATCGCAATAATCTAGCGGCCTTGGTGAGCCACCGAGAATGTACAATTTTCCCTGGTTTGATGTTAGCCAGATCCACCGGAACCACGCCGCTAGAAATTGCATGGGCCATGTCATATAAGTACTTCGAATCGGTGGAAAATTCAAACAAACCAATGCAATGGTCTTTTTAACAGCAATTCGAATCGTCGTATAATTCCACCGTGTGGGCCAGCGTTTGTTGGCTCAACGTCAGTGCATATTCCAATTAATGTATCCAGTGATATATTTTTATCGTTGAAAAAACCATTTAATTTGGTTGTTTTGTATTCAGCGGTTTCATGTTCCAGTCTTACGTAACCAATCAATTCAGAATTGGGTTCTCTCAAAATAACAAGATGAGGCTCTTTTACCATCTTAGTATGATACTTCTCATCAATTTTATCTATCGTTAAAGTATCATATTTTCTGCCATCGAATGAAAACGCTAACAAATTGGTATCATCTAACCGTTTGCGAAGCACTTCTTGTCTGCATTTCTCTTTTTCTCTGCGAACTTTCGATTTATCCATGATGAGAGGTTTCCCATGCTTATCTTTCATTTTAAAATCTTGCAAAAGAGCGGTTCCCAATGCTGATGCTACTCTGTCAGGCACACCAAATCTGTCACATACCAAGGCAAAGTAAAAACAATCGTATCTCTCTGTGTATTGTGAACTTGTGCTTCTATCCATATCTTCTTGAACTGGTGGCGGTACGTATGTTGAATCATCGGGATCTTGGTATGTTGGCATTGATGACATAGACGTTGCTCCTTGCTCTTCAGTTTCCATCATAAATGCATTCATTGTTAGTCTTCTCTGATTATGTTGATCGTGCATGAACTCTTTGAGGCGTTCGGGAACCCAGCCGCATGCACATGGAGCTGCCTTCAAATCGCATACACATGTTCCAATGTAAAAAATTGTTTCCAGAGATTTTACATACTCTGTAAATTGTTGGGTGTTGTTTCTTCTCTTGATTTGCTCTTGATACTTGTCAAGCAATTTATTCAATTTATTACATACACTTTTTTCAGCATTATTTCCATACCAAGTTTTTCCCAAATTCCAATCAACTTATCTTGTACTTGAATAGTGAATGATTTATGGGAAAACTTTTTTTGTTCTGTTTTAGCATGTCGCTTAAGTAAAAATAATATCTCAAGATATCCAGATGGGTTGGTAAATTAAGATCAGTCAAATCAGTAGACACACCAAAAACAGTAACATCATGCTTGGGTATATGACTCATTGGGTTTTCGATAGTTGTTGATGTAGTTGCTTCATCTTGCGGTGTAGAGGATGGTGGATTCATTGTAAACTTTTTGAGGTAATAAGAATGAAATGGTAATTGTAAAGTAAGACGCGTAGGGTTTCGGTTGTTAAATAGAACTCAGCTCTGGTTGCCCAGAGCTTCTTTATTTATAGCATTCCTTATCCTAATTTATGTATGCACCACATGCTGAGTGCATACACACATCTTAACACTAATCTACTGTACATACCGACAGTATGTACACATATCTTAAGCATAAGTGTTTTCAAGGGCAAACACAATTGTCTATTGTTAGTTTAAGATCATCACTTAAATTAATTGTTTTCATTTACATATGTTCTGACTAAATTAATTTCTTAAGAGAAAAAATAGATATTATTATAAATAAATAAATAAAAATAAAGAAAAAACATAGCAAAATAGCTGATTTTTTCATGTAAGTAAATGACTTGTATGGGGAAGCCCCCAGGGGAGTTCCAGGGGGTGTGCCACTGGCATAGGTGGATCGGCCGTCCAAAGTTAGTGGGGGTCGGTCACACATTTGGACTCGATTGGAGCACTCTAAATGGGTCAAAGTGGGATTTTTCAAAATTTGCCCCCACCCAAAGGTTCGACCCAAATTGGGGGACATCAAAATTCGTTTTAGAGGTATGGTTCCTTCGGCAAAGAATCTTATTTTGATCCCTAGAATATGATTTTCATAGAGCAATGGGCGATTTTTAAATCGACCCGCCCTAATACATATGTACATCTGTAAGATGACGTGAGCGCAATGCAAATATTATATCACCTACAAACATGATAAAATATAGAAATCATATTTATAATTAAAAAGTTTAAACTTATAAAGTGGCTCATGCGTTTAAAGAAGTAGATAATCTGGTTTAAAATAGTGTACATAACATAATAAGAATGATTATATACAATTAACCCTCTTCCGTTTGTCAAAATATGTAAAAACTCAGAGAAAGCATAAAAATTAATTACATTAATTCATTAAAATATAGCTGCAATGTTCATTGCCATTGCCAGACTCTGGCCAGCGTAAAACCGTTAGGTGCACAAAAATATATAAGGGCAATTCAGAATCTAGTACATCAGAGTTTGCAAAATTGTGTAATTGCAAATATTTACCATCAACAGTGAACTTCTTTTTTATGGTTTCTTTGCAACTTTTGCAAATACAATTAATTCACAACTGATCGGTGAAGAAAAACATTGTTTTAAAAAAATGTTCACACAAATTGGAAAACATGCCGAAATAAAGTTTTAGGGAAAAATTAGCTGACGCTTGATGCATCTGCTGAAGAAATTATAGACATTAAAGGTAAGAAATTTTTTTATGTGGAATTTCAGTTAATAACAGTTTCCTTCTAGAAATCGAAAGTGATGATGACGCAGTGGATGCAGCTTTATAATAATTGGGTGACAATATATATGTTGTTATGGAATGTCGTCGAGGAGTTTACAATACAATATATAACTCATAACGCCTACGGGTAAAGGACCATAAATCTTTCGCAGAACTTTTCTCTCTAAAACTCTCAACGTCGACTCATTAGTTGTTGTCATCGTCCAGGTCTCTGCACCCTATAGCAGGACGGGAATTATGAGTGACTTATAGAGTTTGGTTTTTGTTCGTCGAGGATTTTACTTCTCAATTGTCTACTCAGTCCGAAGTAGCACCTATATCAAGAGTTATTCTGCGTTGGATTTCCAGGCTGACATTGTTGGTGGTGTTTACGCCCTTTCCAAGATAGACGAAATTATCTACGACTT
The DNA here is from genome assembly GCF_024586455.1 of Bactrocera neohumeralis. NCBI lineage: Eukaryota > Metazoa > Arthropoda > Insecta > Diptera > Tephritidae > Bactrocera > Bactrocera neohumeralis. Next base: position 19,852,918 of record NW_026089624.1, read on the forward strand.
CAAAGTAACGACTGTCAACAGTGACGTGAGAGCCAGGTCGCGAGTGTGACGACTGTTTGTTTGATGACAGGAGAAAATTTGTCTTGCCCTCGTTCACTGCCAGACCCAATCTGGAGAAAGAAGAACTAACGGCGCGGTTGTTGAGGCCGATGATATCAATATCACCGGCATACGCCAGCAGCTGTACACTCTTATAAAAGATTGTACCTGCTCCATTAAGTTCTGCAGCTCGAATTATTTTCTCCAGCAGCGGGTTGAAGAAGTCGCACGATAGGGAGTCGCCTTGTCTGAAACCTCGTTTGGTATCGAACGGCTCGGAGAGGTCCTTCCCAATCCTGACGGAGCTTTCCGTGTTGTTCAACGTCAGTTTACACAGCCGTATTAGTTTTGCGGGGATACCAAATTCAGACATCGCGGCATAAAGGCAGCTCCTTTTCGTGCTGGCTAAAGCAGCTTTGAAATCGACGAAGAGGTGGTGTGTGTCGATTCTCCTTTCACGGGGTTTTTCCAAGATCTAAAGCCGCACTGATAAGGTCCAATCAGTTTGTTGACGGTGGGCTTTAATCTTTCAAACAATACACTCGATGGAACCTTATATGCGATGTTGAGGAGGCTTGTCCCACGGTAGTTGGCGCAGATGGTGGGGTCCCGCTGTTGTTCTTCAGACGGGTAATTGCTATTCGAACTTCTTCATGGTCGCGCAATGGACCGTCTTCTCCATCGTCGTCGATTGGGGAATCGGGTTCGCCTTCTCCTGGTGATATACGTTCACTGCCATTCAGCAGGATGGAGAACTGTTGCCTCCATAATTTAAGTATGCTCTGGGCATCAGTGACTAGATCACCTTTGAGGGTTCTACAGGAATACGCTCCGGTCTTGAAACCTTCCGTAAGCCGCCGCATTTTTTCATAGAATTTTCGAGCATTACCCCTGTCGGCCAGCTTATCAAGCTTCTCATACTCTCGCATTTCGGCCTCTTTCTTTTTGTGTCTGCAAATGCGTCTCGCTTCCCTTTTCAACTCTGGGTATCTATCCCATCCCGCACGTGTTGTGGTCGATCGTAAAGTTGCGAGGTAGGCAGTCTGTTTTCTCTCCGCTCCTCGTCGTACCAGCTGTTCTTTTCGGTTTCGGTTGTAGCTGTACGTAAGGGGTTTGAAATTCCCTCCCACAGTTTTTTATACCGAGTAGCTGACGAGTGCTCTCAGAGAGCAGGAGTGAAAGCCGAGTAAAAAATCGTTCCGCTGTCTGTTGTGATTGCAGTTTCTCGACGTCGAACCTTCCTTGTGTTTGTTGGCGTGCGTTTTTTGGCTACAACAAGATAGTGGTCTGAGTCGATGCTAGGACTTCGAAGCGTACGCACGTCTAGAACACTGGAGACGTGCCTTCCGTCTATCACAATGTGATCGATCTTATTGGTGGCTTTTCGAACCAGAGACCGCCAGGTAGCTTGATGTATTTTCTTGTGCTGGAATCTAATACTACAGATAACCATATTTCGGGCCCTGGCGAAGTCGATCAGCCTCAACCCATTTGTGGATGTTTCATCGTGGAAGCTGAATTTACCGCCCGTAGTGCCAAAGATACCTTCTTTGCCCACCCTGGCGTTAAAGTCGCCAAGCACGATTTTGACATCGTGGCGGGGGCAGCTCTCATAGGTGCACTCCAAGCGCTCATAGAAGGCATCTTTGGTCACATCGTCCTTCTCTTCCGTCGGGGCGTGGGCGCAAATAAGCGATATGTTGAAGAACCTCGCTTTGATGTGGATTGCGTCTAGACGTTCATTCACCGGAGTGAATGATAGTACTCTGCGACGGAGTCTCTCCCACCACATCAAACTTGCGCTCCTTTATGGCCACTGTAGGAAATGCCACAAGGGCCTACTCGTCTCAGTCCTTGTCTCGTCCATCGCATTTCTTGGACGGCGGTGATGTCAGCCTTTATTTTCACGAGGACATCAACCAGCTGAGCAGCGGCACCTTCCCAATTAAGGGACCGGACATTCCAGATGCATGCCCTTAATTCGTAGTCCTTATTTCGTTTGCCATGGTCGTCATCAAAAGGGAGGTCTCTCATCCGAGGGTTGTTGTTTCCTTTCATTGGGGGTGTTGTTTTACGTGGCGGGTCCCAAACCCAACGCGCAACCCTGCGGAGGGGATGTTTCGCCTTCTCACTTTAGCTCGCCTTCAAACGTATGTTTTTAGGCTACCCAGAGGATACTTGGCCAAAGACCGGAAGTCGTGAGCTGCTAGAGTCATATGTAATAGAATCGTTTCTGGCCACTCCCAAGTGAATGGCGATCAGAGAACTTTCCTCACTTGCGTGAACTTCTAACACATGACTCCATCCTCCAATATAAGATACTGGTTGATTTAATAAAACGACTTGAAAATGGTATCGGATACCTTTGATGAGTAGCTGTTTTGTATTGGATATAATAATGGAACCGAGATTAAATTATTAGAATCGCATACGTCATATTTCAATAAAATAATTCATAATATTCAATAAAAGCTCCTAGGGTGATAAGCTGTCATGATGCCCGAGTATATCGAAATAGCTCACTCTTTAAGCAGTATTTTTCTTCACAGCAATGGATTGCTGGGGACTCGCCATACCCTTTATTGGAACGTTAATAACCCCTTACAGAAGCAACGCAAGGCAGTTGGATAGAAACACCCAAATTGCATTTAATACACGAATTCCTAAAATTTTTTTAACTTTTTACATGATTTTGCAGTGTTGGATATCATCCAAATGGCAACTCTACTTCACGGCTTGTTTACTTTGAGGGAAATACTCTTTTTATTTCACATATCAGTTTGCTGATGACACAATAGGGGGATTCTCTTGCTCTTGCAAAACCCTAGCATGGTGCACGAATTGCAGAATTTTCCTCTGTGTGCAACGTCACAAAAACAAACACACGCAGAAAATTATTTGGAATGGCTGTAAAATATGTCAGACCAAAACCCATGTTTATTTTCGTGCAATGACATGTAAAAAAATAATTGCAACCTTGTGCTAGCTGTCATTTTACTTAAATACATATTTTGACGTTAAATTGTTAAGGAAGGTAAATTTTAAATAGACTTTATAATTTCTATTTAAATTATAAAGATTTGATACAGTTTTTTGTTGTTAAGAATGAATGCAGAGGGTGCGCCAATTAACAATACCCATGCACAATAGTCAATTGACTATATGAACGGATGATTCGATCAATTTATTGAGAATGACTATTGTGAATTAGCGCACCTTCTGCATTCATTCTTAACAAAAAACCCCTAATATATAAAAATTGTTTGCTGCAAATAAATTACTCGTTAAAGGCTTGCGATTTTGAGTGCAAAACATTTTTACTGAAATGAATAGAATAATAGAAAGTATTTTCGTCATGTTTAAATAAATATTTGTAGCCATTGACAACATAAATGCCAATTAAGTGAATGAATATAATTGCGATGTATCCAGACGTAACCTGCAAGACGGGTATTGTTAACTCAATAAAAACTTTATCAACCTTACCACTGGTGGGGGGAAATGAAAAAGTCTTTTGTCGAGTGGGAAATCTTTCATTCAATTTTTTTTTTCAATTTGTAAGCCTTATGTACTATTTTTGAAATCTTACTTAGCTAATTTAATAAGTACATATATAGTAAATTAGTAAATGTATGGACTGCACATCACATGGGGTTGTTTTTAACTGTACATTGCAATACATGTGTGTGCGTGTGTTATCATATAATTTAAATTGCATGGTTTGGTTGTTTTCAAGTGCACATGTGCCTTTGTAATCAATTGCCCAAACCTAAATAAATACATATGTTTATATTATTGTATATTTGAGTGCATGCGTATTGCATATGGATGCTTACGTGCTTCATATATGTAACAGGTGACGCAAAAATTACCTTCCGACGTTTTTTGGAAGATGAAAAACTTTTTTTAAAATCGAAAAACTTTGATTCTGCTTGTGCATTATTTTTTTTTTGGTCTTTTAATTTTTTTTACATCAAGTCGAGAATATGATATCATGTAAATGGCCGCCGCCACAGTTGATTGTCATTTGAGCCCTTTTTATTGCATTTTCCATCACTGTGGCCAGAACTTCGGCGATAGGTCCTCACATTCTTGACGGATATTGTCTTTAAGAGCTGCAAGAGTCTGAGGCTTTTTGACATAAACCCGCGACTTCAAAAAAGCCCACAAAAAGAAGTCTGGAGCAGTCAATTCAAGCGATCTTGCTGGCCAGTGCAAATCGCCAAAACGGGAGATTAGGCGCCCGGGAAATGTATCCTTCAGCATATCGGTTGTGGCAAGCAGTGTAGCGTATTTACGTGTATGTCGCATGTGTTTACTACACATTAGAGGTCAATTGTAAAATTTATAGCATCTTCTGATCATCTTCTGACTTTGTGTGTTGCATATAAATGCATACATTTTTATGTGTTTATTTATGTACGTTTTGTACTTTCTCTGCCTTATCTAATATATATGGAGTGTATAATTTATTACAATAATAAGATATTTCATGTCTTATTTAACATTTGTGAAATATATAAAAGGTTTAAATATTATGTTGTTGTCCGTCCTTTGGTAGCAACGAACATGTTCAATTTTCAACGGGTATCTTTCAAAATAAAGAAATGGATAACCAAGAAATGTGACTAATTTTGCAAATATATTAACTTTGGTGAACACATATCTAATAATTTAATTAATTTTTAGGATTTCACAATTTGAAAGAACAGCTCAGGAGCAGCTGCAGCATTACATTATATTCTTTAAACATAAATACATATGTAAGTTTTAGGTTTGTTCGAGCGAAGGAATAAAAATGCCAATGATGTTGTTTCTATGACATTATATTTTATTCTCTGATGTTTCAAGTTATGTTCTGCTTATATAACTACTAAAGTGATTACAATTTTCTTAATCTATTTCTTTGTTTTGTTTATTTTCTTATGAAATACAATATTTGTAAAATGTAATCTTATTTTCTATTGAATGCAAACAAACATGACTGTGGGGTTTACCCGATAATGTTTGGGTTATCATTATAGTCAAACATAAGGACCAAAACATGTTTGTATGCATTTGCATTATGAATACAATATTTGTAAAATGTAATCTTATTTTCTATTGAATGCAAACAAACATGACTGTGGGGTTTACCCGATAATGTTTGGGTTATCATTATAGTCAAACATAAGGACCAAAACATGTTTGTATACATTTGCATTATGTTCTTTATCTCTACTTGTTATCTTATATTTTTTGTAATGTTTACTTGTTTTTCTTTAATCTTTTATTTTGTCCAATTTATAGTATTTTGTTGTGTGGTGTCTGGTTGGGATGATAGTGTACACATAACTCCTCCCTCCCTTAATGGAAAACTCTCCTGAGTTTGAATAGTATTGTTTTTCATTTTTTTAATTTTACAAGATATTAAAATTATTATTATAATCACAATAATACTTAAAATTGATATTCCAATATGAGAGATATTTTTGTGATATTTTAATTCATTAATTTCTTTTAAATTTTCTTCGTTTTTAAATACAAGGTCGTTAATTGTAATTTTGTTAGTGAAATTGTGAGTATCATAGTTTGGATAATAGAATCTCTGATTGTATGAAATTTTAGTATTTGAGAATGTTTGGTATAGGGTCTTAATAGTGCAGTTATTATAATGAATCAATGTAGTGTTTTTCAACTTAATTTTTCTGTTGTCGCAGTTCTGGTTTAGTTCTATGCCATTTGCATTTTTTATTAAAATAGTTTCTTCATCAATTTGTAAAATTTCTGTAATGCTATTTTTGATAAGTTCACAATTTAATAAGTAGATGCAATGTTTAGAAATTTGTAGTTCATTGAGTGTTTTAGCTTCTTCGAATTTATAAGTGACATTTTTGTATTCAAAAACATTTTCGATTTCTGCTGTTATTTCTTTACCTGCTGTGTTTGGTATAGGAATAATAGTTTTTAATTGTACCGATTGAAATTCTTTTGGGATTTTGACTACGAACATTAACAAATTTTCTTTATATTCCAAGGCGCATAATTTTATATATTGAAGTTTGTTGAGGTCTATGTTGTAATTATAAATTTCTTCATTTGTTAAAATGCTTGGGTGAAAAATACCATTTTTTGCTGAAATAATGTTTTCCTGAATCTGGTTTACTGCGTCTTTGAGAATGTTTATCTTTATTGTTTGTTCATGAAGAATCAATATTTTGTCTGTTCTCTCTTGATACACTAAAGAATTATTTCTTTCGTCTTCAATAATTTGTTTTAATTTTGTAAACGTGTTCGAAAAGAAATTATTAATTTTTATTTGGTGGTCGAGAGCTGTAATTGAATTATGTAAATTTTCATCTACTTTCTTAAGGTGATTTTCAATATCTATTCTATCTCCATCATCCATCGTTCCAAATAGAAATTTATGTACAGAACCTATACCGTTAATTAACCCTCTCTTTTTTCTACTAACTTCTTTTCTTGGGATTAATGTTTTGATTTTACCTCTCAAGATTTCAATTTCATTAGATAGGGTGTAGTAATGTAAATGTGAATATGTTTGCGAGATTTTTGTTATATTATTTAGTATGTAAAGAATTTCGCGAGGGTCAATTATGTGAATTACGAGGTCAGATGATGTAACAATCTGTTTAGTGTTGGTGATAATTTCTGCGTATCCATTGTCGGTATGTATTTCATGTACTTCCAGTTTGGCTGCATTGCTAATTATTACAATTGCTATCATCAATGTTATTTTGAAGATGTATTTGACCTAAAAATTTGTTTGGACGTTTAATATTTGTCGGGTGAATATTATCTAATGGTAATTTTCTATACCTTGGTTCGTATTTGTGCCGAACTGCTTTATAATTTTTTACGTAACCTTCTTTTTGAGTGTTATTAAACTCTTCTCTATTTCTATTTAGTTTTCCTATGCATTTTTCTTTAGTCTTCTGAATAGTGTCTTTAATCAAATTCTTATCAGTTTTTCCATTTATAACCTCAAGAGGTGTGGCTTTAATTGTAGAATGATAAGATTTGTTATACCATTCTATGCTTTGAAATACTTTTTCCGCTGTCGAAAGGCTTGGTTTTTCAATTTCTAGGACTCTAATTCTTTCGGATAGAGTATTATGAAATCTTTCGATATCTGAATTCCCAGTATGACTGTTTGGTTTTGTAAAATGAACTTCTATTTCTTCTTTCCTAAAAAAATCTTTTATGTTAATTGAGTTGAATTCATTATCTAATATTAACATTCTGGGTCTACCTTTGATAGAAAAGAATAATCTAAGCTTTTCTATAATAGTTATACTGTTTCTATCTTCTAGCTGAAATGCCATAGCAAATTTCGCAAATTTGTCTATAAAAGTAAGGAAGTAACATTTTTTATTTATGTATATATCCGCGTGAACTATTTCATTTATATCTGATGGTGTTTTCGTTAATTGAAATTTTGGTTTTAAAGGTTTTCTATCATATTTTGCTCTATTGCAAACGTCGCAATTATTTATATATTTTTGAATCAAAACTTTCAAATTTTTCCAGTATATTAGTTTTTTCAATTTTTCATAATTTTCGTTAATACCTGCATGGCCTGTTTCATTTTTATGATATTGAGCAATTTGTTTATAAACTTGTTCTTCATTTTTCATATCTTTAGCATGGAATTCACATCTAAAAAACTTTACATGTCTATTAAATATTTGAATAAGCTTTTGCTGAACTATATTGTACTGATTATCGGTTAAATAAGAAAAAATACCTACTTTTCCACTATTTATGTGCTTACGACAAAGATCTATGAAATTATTATTTTTTATATCTTCTGCGCTAATAAAAATTTTCTTCGTGTTGCCTAGTTCTTCAGATTCCATAATTTTCTTGTTTGTTAAAATGATTTGTGTATTGAAGCGATTTACAATAGTGTGTAAAATTGGAAAATGATCATTTAGTTCCTCCTCTTGAGAGTGGATTGTAGCATTTGTGCTTATGTTGTCTTCTTCCAATGAATGAATCTCGCCTGTGTTACTATCTATTCTACTTAGAAAATCGGCTACGTTATTTTCCTTTCCTTTCACGTAATTTATATTAATATTGTATTCACCTAGTTTAATTAACCATCTTTGCAATCTTGGGTTAATGTCTTTTCCGTTGTTTTTTATTTGGAGCCACTTAAGTGGTTGGTGATCGGTTAAGAGATCGAATGCTCTGCCATAAATGTATGGTCTATAATATGTCACTGCCCAGACAATAGCTAGTAGTTCTTTTTCTGTAGTGGAATAACTTCTTTCGTGTTTGTTAAGTGTTCGACTAGCATAGCTTATAGGATGACTGTCCTGGGTTAATACTGCGCCAATTGCAAAGTCACTTGCATCAGTTGAAATGCCAAATTTTTTGTTAAAGTCTGGATATTTCAATATTGGTGGGCTTACTAATAGATTTTTAAGTTTTTCAAAGGATGATATGTACTGAGGATCGCGAGTGTTTATTTTAATATCATTTTTTAAATATTTTGTTAAACCATGTGCTACTTTAGCGTAATCTCTTACAAATTTTCTATAATAACCTGTTATACCTAGGAATGATTTAATTTGCTTTGATGTAGTAGGCAACTTTAGTTTTTGTATGTTTTCGATTTTGCTTAAATTTGGTTGTATCCCTTCTGTTGTTAAAGTGTGACCTAGAAATTCAGTTGTTTTCGCGAAAAATTTGCATTTATCTACCTGAATCTTTAAATTATGTTTTCTTAATGCTGAAAATATTTTGGTGATATTTTGGGTATGTTCTTCAATACTTGAACTAAAAATTAAGATGTCGTCTAAATAAACTACACATATCTTGTTGATATATTCCCTAAGAACTGAATTCATTAAACGTTGGAAAGTTGCTGGTGCATTCTTTAGTCCGAACGGCATTCTTATAAATTCAAAGTGTCCTTGGGGTGTAGAGAAAGCTGTTTTTGGTCTATCTTCTTCTTTTATTAATACTTGATGAAAGCCTTTTGCAAGATCTAATGTTGTAAAATACTGAGCTCTTCCAAGTTTGCTGAGTATTGTTCCTATATGGGGTATTGGAAATTTGTCATCTATGGTGACTTCGTTTAGCTTCCTGTAGTCAATAACTATTCTCCATTTTTTCTTCATTGAATTGTCTTGCTTTTTCGGTACAATCCAAAGAGGCGAGTTGTACGGGGAATTACTTTCTTTAATTATACCTTGGCGCAACATCTCGTTCATCTGTCTAATAATTTCTTCTTCATGAATTTGGGGATATCTATAAATTTTATTATAAGTTGGTCTACTTGTTTTTGTAACTATTTCATGCTGAATTTCATGAGTATGAGAAAGGTTTTTACCTTCTTGGAAAAATAAATCGCTATTTGCTTTTAGAATGTATTCTAATTTTTGTTTTTCTTCTTCATTCATGTCACTATTTGATAAAATATCTAGCAAATTCTCTTTACATTCTGTAAGTATATTAATATCTTCGTAATTGTAAGGGCATGAGTTTATAAATTTAATTTTATTGCCGTTTATTTCTACATACTCCTTTTCTAAGTTAATTATTGCTTTAATAGGTTTTAAAATATTTTGTCCTATTATTGCATCAAAGTTTTTATTTTTTATGTTGGTTAGTTTCCAATGTATATAACTTTTTTCATTGAATTCGTTTGGGGTTGGGGTGACTAACTCTTTATTTAGGGAAAAATTTTCCTTAATGGTGCTAAAGTGTATTGGTTTATCAAGCTCAATGCTCAATTCATAATCTTTTAACACATTATATTTCAATAATGATGTTGTAGACCCTGTGTCAATAAGACATTTAATTTTGGAATTTTTTATGGTCACTTCTATTATCGGTAACGATTGTTTTGGGCTGGCAACCGAAAATTTGCTTGTTCTTGAACGTGATCTATTTCCATCGGTTCGGGGGGTTTTGTCTCCTTTGGACTGAATTATATCTTCTAGATTGTTGTGAATTATTTTGCCTACTTTGTCCAAAGCTAAATTGTTGATAATTGTCATTTTGGTTAGAATTGTTACGAAATTCTCTCGGCTGATTTTGTCCAAATTGAAAATTATTGGAATTTTGCATATACTGGTTATTATTGAAATTGCCAAAATTGTGAGACAAAGAATTTCTATTTGAAAAATTTCTATAATTATTTCTTTTATAATTGTTTTGTCTTTTATCAAATTGTATTAGCAAACCTGTCTCTTGAAGAACGCTAAAAGCCTCTCTAATGGTGCTTATATTTCTACTAATCACTACACTGCTTAAGTTGGGGTGTATCCCATTTAAAAATGTTTTTAGAATTAAACTTTCGTTGTTAATTGGGGAAAATTCTATAGGCTTTATCCTATCGAATTCATGTTTTAAATTTAGTTTATCTAAAATATCTTTTAAATTTTGGAAATATTGACTTACGTTATAGTTTCGTAGTACAATCGCCTGATTGTAAAGGGTGTGGTACGACTCCTTTACTCCAAAATTCTTTATGAGTTCTTCTCTCATTTGCTGCCATGTTGGTGTAGGTCCCAAAGGCCGGATGACACTTGCTGCTTCTCCTTTAATTTTTGTTTTGACGTGTCGCTGCGTTACAAATTCCAACATTGATGGGTTGGGGTTGAATAAAGGAAGGATCATGTCAACTTCCCTGATGAATGATGATAAATCTCTGCCGTCAAAGTCCATGATTCTTGAAGCTTCCTTCAAAATTTGCGATCCTGTCATCTGAAGTGGTTGCTGCTCGCCTGGATTCATTGCTGATGTATCCTCTTTTATTACAACTGAACTTGTTGTTGTTGCTTTGTATGGTGCACTTCGCTCTTTCTGCGTCTTCTGTGTGTGGGGCATTAATCTTTAATCCCACTCTTCCTGGTAATGTTGATGGGCGGAATGAAGCTATTCTTCGCCTTCACAAATTGTAGTCCTCGGAGTCGCTCTCCGACGTTCCAGATAACTTGTGTAGAAACTTAAATTTCTTAAACTTGGCTATCTGTGCCGACCGACTTATATATTTGTATATATAAGAGATCTTTTAAAATGGGAGCTAATCTTAAGATTTGCTTCCCGTTGCTAAAGCTTACGAAACTTAAAAACTTCAGTTTTTAGTATCGCTCAACTTTGCAGTTTGTTTTTACCGACTGCGCCAGTTTTAGGTTTGTTCGAGCGGAGGAATAAAAATGCCAATGATGTTGTTTCTATGACATTATATTTTATTCTCTGATGTTTCAAGTTATGTTCTGCTTATATATAACTACTAAAGTGATTACAATTTTCTTAATCTATTTCTTTGTTTTGTTTATTTTCTTATGAAATACAATATTTGTAAAATGTAATCTTATTTTCTATTGAATGCAAACAAACATGACTGTGGGGTTTACCCGATAATGTTTGGGTTATCATTATAGTCAAACATAAGGACCAAAACATGTTTGTATGCATTTGCATTATGAATACAATATTTGTAAAATGTAATCTTATTTTCTATTGAATGCAAACAAACATGACTGTGGGGTTTACCCGATAATGTTTGGGTTATCATTATAGTCAAACATAAGGACCAAAACATGTTTGTATACATTTGCATTATGTTCTTTATCTCTACTTGTTATCTTATATTTTTTGTAATGTTTACTTGTTTTTCTTTAATCTTTTATTTTGTCCAATTTATAGTATTTTGTTGTGTGGTGTCTGGTTGGGATGATAGTGTACACATAACTTGTATATGTCATACTCAGAAGAAAGTAAAATGTACAAAGACCGTAGTTATACATTTATTGCAATAGATAAACAATTAAGTATATGTATTATAATAATCAATTAATTAAGTAATAATTAAATTTCTTAAAAAATATTGAAATTATTATAAAAAACGCAACCGTTTTTGCATTGTGAGGTTTGCTTTCAGACGTCGCAAAGTTGTAAGGAAATTGTGACTATTTGTGCTTTTGAAAACACCTCAGCATACGGAAAACCTCACAATAGTGGAGGTAGTGATTTTTGTGAGGGCATTAGAATAGGGCTGTATTTTATACTTTTGTTCAGAGAGTGGGGAAAAAGTAACATATCGTCGTTTGATGTTCAATGGTTTTCTCGCTCTAACCAATAGTCTTGTTCTAAGGTACCCTCATTTGATGATATTGATATCATCGGCCTCAACAAACGCGCAGTTAGTTCTTCTTTCTCCTGACTGGACAAGGAAGCAAAGCAAATGGGTCTGGCAGTAAACGGGGGCAAAACGAAATATCTCCTATCATCAAACAATCAGTCGTCGCACTCGCGGCTTGGCACCCACGTCACTGTTGACAACGTCCGGTGTGTTTTACGTGGGCACCTGCTGACGACAGCCTTACTCCACGGCGCTCAAAAGCACAGCGGATCAAATCAATGCGTTGATCAGCGCCCTGAGAATGCAAAGCATTTTCAGTACCAATTGGCAGTGTGGAATGGACACACTAACCACCTTGGTAGGGTTCGAGGCCCATCCAAAACCTCTGCCGTGCTTTGGGTCCGGCACCCGGTTGCAATGCAACTCCACATTCAACTGACAAAGTCAGTTCTTCCCGCGATTTGGGTTTCAACCACAACCACCACGATACTCCCCGAGAGGCCAGTCCGCACGAGCAGGTTGGACTGGTGGCCAGGGGTTGGACCCCATACACACATCCCTAACACACCCCAGTCATACAGAAACTAACCCTAACTTCCAGCTAACCGCCTTCGCCGCTTAAATAATTCACGCGCAAACGACCCTAACTGTTCGGTATTCCGACTAGTGGAGATCACACCACTAACATCTAATCGTCCATCAGTCCAGCTAATCCCCATACCACCCAAATCCCTAATGTCCGAGTACATCGGGCACTCCGCAATCAAATGCGACCAATTTTCTAACCCCGCCCCACAAAAACACCCCGACGTATCCGATAGGTGCCTCTGATGCAAAAATGCATTCAGAGGCCCATGCCCCATAAGCAGGAAACCCAGACTCAGACAAAATCTGAAGTCTGGGTTATCCACAACGAACCCCACGTCCCGAATGTACTCGTACGTCACTCGGCCGTTAGGACTATTGTCCCAACGTTCTTGCCACCTACATCTAACCCTATCATCTAGGAGCCTCTTGCTCCCTAGATATCCCTCCCTCTCCACATCATCGTCAGAAATCCAGTCATTCCGCAGCAATGACACATTCAAGCCCCTTCTTAACCTGAATGCAACAGCACGCTGTATGACAATCAGGTCAAGAGGGGGTGCACCTAACAAGACCTGCATCGCATCCGTTGAGACGGTGCGACATACAGGCAAACAAGCAAGCATCATGCAACGCTGGATTGAGAGGAGTTTTTGAGACCCCAGACAGTCGTGGCTGTCTCCCACCATACAGGGGCTCCATAAGTGGCACAGGCCACAAACAAGCCACGATATATGGTGCGAACAGCACGACGTCCGAGACCCCAATCGCTCCTCAAAATCCGTCGTATTTTGCCTACAGTTGCCTGCAGTCGCTCCTTTACACTCGCCAAGTGTGGAGTAAAACACATCCTTTCACTCATGGTCAGTCCCAGATATTTGACTTGCGTCACATATCTGATGCTGACCCCGTTCACACGGACAATCGGTGGACGACCCGATGACAATCTACCTTTCAGCAGCATTGCCACCGTTTTGTCCATCGATATGTCGACCCCCACACCTAAACCCCAAGAATTAACGATCTCAAAGAGATCTCCTCCCGCCGTTCTAATCAGACCTCAGACCTCGACCATAAGACCTTCCGCATACGCACAACATTTACAGAGTGGCTCGAGCTGCCCAAGCAGAGTGTCCATCATAAGGTTCCAAATATATGGACCACAGATGGAACCCTGCGGGCAGCCTCGAACAACTCCGATCTCCACACTCCCATTCATGCCGACAAGAGAGGCCTTTCTGTCCGAAAAATAACTCCGCCAAAGAGAAATTTCCGGACAGCCAAGCTCCTCCAGCCGTTGCACCACTCGATCCCAGCTTAGGTAATCAAACGCCCCCTTGAAGTCAACAAATATGCCGAGGACATACTTGTTGACATTCTCCCTAACGACACTCTGAACGTAGAACCACGCATCCTCTATACTGCGTCCTTTCCTGAACCCAAACTGCCTATCCGACCACATACCCCGCGTTAGCTCCTGAAGCCGTTCCACCATGACCCTTTCCAGCACTTTTCGAAGTACTGGAAGGAGACTGATGCCCCGATAAGATCGAGGATCGCTCCTGACCTTGTCAGGGGACTTTAGGAGAAGAACAACCCTAGCACTTCCACTCGCGTGGAAAGTATCCTTCCCAGACGCACTTATCATAAATGGCCTCCAGGTATTCCGGAATGAACTTCCATAAGCTTTTACACATCTCTCCGTTCAAACCATCAAAACCTGGGGACCGTTTAGACCTAACCAGGCCAAAGGCGTACCCCAACTCCCCATCATCTAATGGAGGGACAGGCACCTCTTGTGCCTGAGGTACCTGCACCTCCGACCTAGGAAAGAACGCACCTAACAGAACCCCCGCACACTCTCTCCACGACGATAACAAGGTGTCACCGACGCGAAGAGAGGTGACATCCTCCCTCCTACGACCCCGGCAGATCCTATAGACCTGACCCCAGGGGTCGTTCCTATTTTCTTTAACAAAGCTCTTCCACTCTTCCTCTTTAACTTTAACTAGCATCTCTTTATACTCCCTATCCGCACAACTAAATTCATACCTAAGCTGGGACAGCCTATCAGAATTGGACCGCCGGGCGCGTTGAAACTTTCGCCTCAATCGCCTGACAGTCCTCCTCTTCAAGGTTAGCTCACGCGTCCACCATTTGATTTTACTAACCTTAGAACAGTCATACCTACGAAAAACCCTATCATTAACCCCCAAAACAACCTCATAGAGACGAGAAATCTGCTCGTCAACTCCCAACTCAACAAATTCACTAAGCGGTATTTCAAATATCGCTTCCCTAACCGAGAGTCCATATTGGTTCCAGTCAGTACCAGCGGTACGCCATCGCCGCAATGGACTCTCATAAGGCAAGGGAGGGGATTGAGGGGTAACCATAATTTGAATCAAATTATGGTCACTCAATCCCCACCCTCCCTTTACCTCCCATCTAAAGCTAAAAGCCCTACTTGCTGTCTCATTCATAACCGTCACGTCAATGTCACTTACGCCCCCAGGCCCATCAAACGTATACCATTCACTTGGCTCATTCAAAATGTGGAGGCCTTTAGCCACCACCCATTCGCTTAATGCCTCGCCTCGACTGTGGCTTTGGTATCCAGACGAATGCCGGGATACCTTACTAAACCACATCGAGGACGAGGCATTCGCATCCAGCCCTAGGATAAATGGACTGCTACTCGCAAGTAGTAGCAGCTTATCCATGTAGCCCAGGTAGGGCTCTAGGGGCTCGCTATATTTACAATATAAACTAGCGACGATCATCCTACCGAACTCCCCTTCTATCGCTACACATATACCCAGTTGTGAAGAATCCACAACTACGCAATCGTAGTGTGGATTATTCACAACTATTGCAGCGTTAGCTCTAAGGTCAGTGAAGACCTTAAAACCCCCAGGAAGACCCCGAACCACACCATTGGTGGCGTAGGGCTCCTGGAGTAGAGCAATACTGCACCCACCCTCAACCATGCTATCCCCCAACTCACACATTACGGCATAAGAGCCCTGACAGTTGAGCTGGATAATCCCTCCCATCAGTGTCTGGCGAGGGCGCGCTCCACAAGGCCACAATATATAGGGCAGACAGCTGACATCATAAGATGCCCAGCTGGTCTACCCTTAAACTCACAGTTGCGACAATGGGGTGCATTGACGCAACTGGCAGCTTTGTGGCCTTCTTGACCGCACCTCCGACAGACATCTGCTTTGGCCCTACACTCAGCCACCCGATGGTCAAATCCCATACACCGGAAGCAGCCAGCGACGGGGCTATCCGGTCGCACCCGGAAGTAGAACCACTTTATGTAGCACCGACCCTTCTCCAAGAGGGCGGACATCAACTTGTCCGTACCCTCCAGGACAACGTTGGTGCTACCGTCAGCGGCCACCTTCCAGGGACGACTGACCATCCTCACGTCAGTCCTCTGGGACGCCGGGCTGAAGTCCTTGAGGTTCAGCCGGAGTAGATTTTCCATGAATTCCTCATGGGAGATCTCCGTATGGACCCCCTGCACCACCACCCTGCGACCCAACTTCCGGTTGACAGAGACGTCCAACCCCACCTCCTCGAATTTCTTGTTATTCGCAACTTTCTCCCTCTCAAGAACAGAGGGAGTGCGAATAACCACCCCACCACCCTTAATTGGTCTAAGGTCATGGACCCACCTCCTTGACCACCTTCTTTATAACCTCCTTAGAGGAAGTAGCAGGCCCCTTACTCCTCACCACGACCGACCAGGTCTCCACAGGCTTCGGCGTCACCGGTGTGATCGCATCCAGCACAGGTGCAGGAGGCGGAGGCATCGGTGCCGACGGAGCCGGCATTGACCTGCTCGGCGTCGAGGGGTGACCCCCGCAACTTCCCCCAAGGGCATCTACTTGACCGCGAAGATGGGCATTCTCGGTTATGACCGTCATCAGAAGCGCCTCATACTTTGAGGCAAGCTCCATCAGCCCCTTCGCGGTCCCCTTGTCAAAGCCCTTGGCTTCGAACACAAGCTCGTTTAGCTCCCCCGTGATTCTTTTGGCAGCCGCAACATGGCTGACTGCCCCATCCCCAACAACCACAGATCCCCTTGGAAGAGCCCGCGCTCCCTCCTTATTGCCACTCGCGACACGAGTGACAACTTTCGCAGCGCCCTCCTTCGCGACGCCCACTCCTTTGCCCACCGTACTAGACGGATGGGCAACGCTCCCACTACCGCTACCTCCCTCGTTACGCGACGACCCCGTACGCGCAGCCACTTTCACGGTGGTGGCCACTGAGGCACTCCCACCAAAACACCCGCTCCCTCCCTCGACACCTCCTACGTTACGCGGCGACCCCGCACGCGCAACCACCTTCTCAGCGGAGGCCACGTTGGCACTCCCGCTCCCTCCCTCTGTACCCCCTACGTTACGCGGCGACCCAGCACGCGTAACGACCTTCTCGACGGAGGCCACGGTGGCACTCCCGCCACAGCTCTCGCTCCCTCCCTCGCTTCCGTTCTCCTTACGCGGCGACCCCAAACGCGCCTTACTCCGCGGTGGAGACTTTACCGCCCTCTCGTTTCCCCCTCGCCGCCCGACGTGGAGTCATCCACGACTGTGGAAGCGGCGGATTCTCCGCTTCCAGCGAGGACCTTCGTCCTCCTCTTCCGTCCTCTAGGCATCTCGCTCCCCAAACTTACCGCTCAGTTGAACTGATCCGCTGGCGTACCACTAGCGTTGAAGGCTCACGGACAGAAAAGATTCTGGAGCAGATGCTCTCCAGGTGCGCGCGTCTGGACGCGCCGAAAAGTGCGACTCACGCAAGGGCCCGCTCAGTAACAGCGACCACCCAAGCGGTCGATTATAGCGTGCTCGCGGTGGCACAGCCCACAACCCCAACCAGTGGTCGGGTTAAGGCCACTCAATTGGCCGCCGGCCGGACAAAGTCCCCGTAACGGTCCGGAGTCGACCGATGTGGCGCTGAGCCGAATCGCACCGTGGGCTAAACGGTAGCGCTGTTACGACCGTTGGTCCTCACAGGAGTCGCAATCTCCAACACTGGACAGACGCTCGCACCCTTTGGGCAATCCTGTCCAGATCTTCCTGACACTGAGCCAACTAACCGCCAGATGCTCAGCACAGAACTACTGGCCGGCAGTCCAGTCAGCAAGAATGCCAACAACACGGAGCTACACTGAAACCGTGCGAAGCTTCCGCCAATAACAACAACGTGGATGACCACGTTGTCCGTATATACAGTAGTAATAATTAAATTACTTACCGCTATAATTCTCCGAATACCGACGATTTGGCACACAAAAATGCACAAAATTGCACAAAAATGTGTAGCCGCACAAAACCACTCGCGGTCACCGACCCGAACTACAGGCAATCGTACCAACAATTCAACCGAACCGCTACTCACACGCGCCAGGCAATAACGGTGCCAACTAATCGCGTAAACAAATACCCGCACAAAAGAGAATCGCAAAAATCACCGAAAAAACACTTTGAATATCACAACGATGCGCACGCACGTCTATCCGCGTCGACAGTCAACTAACGAATGACGTCACTGTTGACAGTCATAACTTTGAAGTTGTAGATAATTTCATATATTTGGGAACCAGTGTAAATACCATCAACAATGTCAGCCTGGAAATCCAACGCAGAATAACTCTTGCCAACAGGTGCTACTTTGGACTGAGTAGGCAATTGAGAAGAAAAGTCGTCTCTTGACCAAACCAAACTCTATAAGTCACTCATCATTACAATCCTGCTATATGATGCAGACGATGACAACATCCGATGAGTCGACGTTACGAGTTTTCGAGAGAAAGATTCTGCGGAAGATGTATGGTCCTTTGCACGTTGACCACGGCTAATATCGCATTCGATGGAACGATGAGCTGTATGAGATATACGACGACATTGACATAGTTCAGCGAATTAAAAGACAGCGGCTACGCTGGCTAGGTCATGTTGTCCGAATGGACGAAAACACTCTAGATCTGAGAGTATTCGACGCAGTACCCGACGTGGAAAGCAGAGGAAGAGGAAGACCTCCACTCCGTTGGAAGGACCAGGTGGAGAAGGACCTGGCTACGCTTGGAATATCCAATTGGCGCCACGTAGAGAAAAGAAGAAACGACTGGCGCGCTGTTGTTAACTCGACTATTATCGCGTAAGCGGTGTCTACGCCAATTAAGAAGAAGAAGCTACCCTCATATGCATACCTCTTTTGTTATGTATTGGTTAACAAAATTATATACATTCCTTATCAAACTATTCACAGTCTGTTAAAGCTAACAAATACTTTTGTTAGAGAATAGGTTACCTAGGTGTTATGCTTAATAAAAACACTTATTACCCAAATTTCTGTTAGTGTTATTATTTTTGTTAGCAGTTTGTTACCTGTAACATGTAAACATGTTCGCGTGTTTTTACTTTATTTAATGCTAAAAACATTTTTACTTAAACTAGTTGTTATTATTAATAAATTCAATATATGTCTGTATACATATACATAAGTATACATAGCGTGTGAGGAATAATCAATTTTATAAATTTGGCTTGTTAATATAAACTGTTTCAGAGTTATTTAAAGATAACTGTCAATTAATAGATAACTGATAACTGTGTAAACAGAACACAAAACGCAGGTATAGGTACAACTCTAAAACAATAACAATATTAAATTTTTTTCTATAACCTTTGGCTCTTGCTACTACTGTGAGCTCTTTGTAAGTTTCTGAAATACTTTTCTTAATTTTCTTGTTTCACACACACAACCAAAATCAGCGCGATTCCTTGCCATATCAGTCAAAATAACGTCACCGATAAAGCCCATATCTTATCGTCGTACCGGATCTTCAAGATGAACCGTGCACCGTGCAAGAGTTTTGCAAGTGCAAGAGAATCCCCCTATGGTGTTATGGGTTGAAAATATACAGCAAAAAAATGTCTATACATGGGAAGATTATTAAAGAGAAAGCCCTTAGAACATACAGCCGACTTCAGGAGTTAGAACCATCAGTATACCATTAGAGAACTAATAAAATTGCTTTTAATGCAAGTCATGGATGGCTGACAGGTTCACAATGTAAAAATTCAAGAATTGGCATAAGCAGATGAAAATGCTGCAAAACACTATCCGGATGATCTAGCAAAAATAATTCCAGAGGGCAACAGGTGGCCTTAAAGTAGCTAAAGTACGGGTGACCCTCTTGCTTTGCAGCAACGCATCTGGCGATAAAATGTTGAAGCCACTCTTAATAAAAAAAAATCCCTTATTTCAAGAGCTTTAAAAGGTAAGGCCATTAAACAACTTCCAGTTCATTTTATGGCGAATAAAAAGGCATGGATTACGGCTAATCTGTTTAAAGATTGGTTCAATAAATGTTTTTTCCTGAAGTCCAGAAATATATGAGACAAAAATGTTTAAAATTCAAAATACTTTTGCTTGTTGATAACGCACCTAGCGGCCCGGTGCTGGTACATCCGAATATTTAGTTGCTGTTTTTGCCGTCTAATACCACTTGTCTGATTCAGTCACTCGCTCAGGATATTATAGTACTACATTAAGCAAACGTTAAGATATATTTTAGATTCAGTGGGAGAAAACAATTTGAATGTTTTGAATGCATTGAAAAAGTTTAATATTTTGGGTTGCATTACATATGTTTCTTCTGCCCTCTAACAGTTGCAGCAATCAACCTTAAAAATATATTATAAAAATATAGGTGCCGCACTTTCCAAAGAGTTAGATCCCACGTCGCGTCAATGGTGGTTTTTTCAATTAATTTTTATAAAATGTTTGAACTGTTGGTTCCTATTAAAACTAAAATTATTGTTAGACAAATGCTAACAGCAAAAATTTCACTTACCTCTACTTCTAGAGCTTTCTGCAAGAAACCCAGTTTACTTTCGATTTCTTTTTCGCTCCACTTATTATTTAAATTTTCTCGTTTTGGCCTTTCTTTATTTAACCAGCTTGTTCCATTTCTTCTTTTTTTGACAATGTTTTTAATTTCGACAACAGCTGATAGTTTGCAAACTAGTGTTTTAGTGTTGCTTCTTTGCAAGGGTGTACCAGGTGTAATAGCCCTGTACATTTCGATAGTGTAATAGCCCTGACATACGAGCAAAATTAATGCGCATTAAGCAACGCTAACGCGCATTACATTTTTATGGTAACAGACGGCAGACTTGTGCATTTAGACAGCTGATTGTGAAATTTGTTTACTTATTTAAAAAAAAGTGAAATAAAAATGAATAAGAGAAATTATTAATAGAAATTTTGGTATTTTGGAATATTAATATAAATTTACCGAAAAAATTCGTTTATTATTAAATGCGTTAAAAGATAATAGAGTGGAATTAAAAGCAATAATTGATTGTAATGCGGAAAAAGAGTGCGAAAAAGTTAAGAATATTGGAAAAATTGATAAAAAACTGTGCATTGTTTATTTTCTGCCATCTAAAAATATTAAAATTTGTTTTTGTTTATATACTTACACATAATTTAATTAGCAATATAAAACTGCTTACCTCTGATGCTGTAAACGCAATGGAGGTGGCAGACTTCAAGCGACATCTGTCAAAAATAGCAAAACTCGATCATTTTTGAGCAGTGTTGCCTACTCAAATTTGATAAATTCAGCTTAATGCACGAAATTCTTGTGCATTACAAATTTGCATTAACATGGGTCAAATGCGCAATTAAATGTAAATTAAGCCCGCCAATGCAAATTAGGGCTGTCGTCTGTCAGGGATATAAAAGAAAAAATATGCTCGCTAATTTGCAATTACAGAGATTCAAGACCATTTGCACTAGTTTCTGAATTGCCCTCTAATATTGTTACATTATAACATGCAATTTTTATACAATGGGTGATATGTATATATGTATGTCGTACAGCCCAGACAGGAAAACTAAGCAACTGGAGTTTTCAAAAAGTTAAGAAAAAATTATTTAAAATAGCTGAATCAAATAAGATAATCTCTTAATAACATAAAAAATCCACTGCAAGTGTGGTGACACTATCGAGTGTCTTGAGAAGATGGTTTTCGAAATTACCGAACAAGTTTGTTCCTCATAAACAACACACTTATTATTTACTTTCAGTCAATTAAAAAGCTTTTTTATTTGCGGCGGAAACGAAAGTGGCTATTGAAAATTTAGACAATATCTTTGATGAAATTCAGTCTTTAAGAGGTTTGAGTATGTTTTAATCATCTCCTAATAAAAAAATATAAATAATATATTTATTCTTATAAGTAATCAGTGGCGGATTTGCAGTCCTAGCCGCTCTAGGCCCTAGGCCATGTGCCGCCCCTTTCTCAGCAGCCATCATTATAGACTAAAGACATAATTCATGTATTTACTTTATTCCCACTTTTAATTTATTCAGAAAATTGTTTAACTAAAAGCTAGCGGATAAAGCTAGTTTATAATATTTTCCGAGATTTCAGAGATAATTTTTAATAAAATAAATGTTTTACTCGTACAATGTGTTACAAAACTCGTCTGCACTTAAGCGCAATCCAATTTGTTTAAAAAATCAGCTTCTATGTTAAGCAATGCAAGATCGTTTAACCTCTGCTCCGTCATTGTTGTGCGTAAATCAGAGATGGGCAAATGAAATGTATGGATGTATTGGTAACAGCGAGCGTAAAGTGGCTACCATGGGACAAAGAACATTTGCAGTCAGTTGATTAACAAACAACAGCGAAGCAACATCGTGCGCCGCTTGATTTTTTTATGATACTATTTATGCGCGTACCTATATGTCTTTGTTCAAAATTAATGACAAATATTGCTTTATGATTTCCGATGCCTTTGGTAATATGCAATGTCTTTTGTGTAATATGTGTGTAAAGGGGACCCGGGCATATAATTTTAGGAGGCACTATAATACCTTCCATAAATACTTTGAGAAATATGAGGGTATTGAGAGAGATAATTCTTCACAATTTCAACTTTATCTTAAAATATACGCTAACTAGTTTGCTAGTAAAAGTAGTCAACTCCCAATTTACCCCACCAAAGGTATCTGAAATTATAACATTTTATTTATGTTATACATTGCAAATGGGGCAAAAATATACTAGGGCATAAAAAAACATCAACATACCGACTACCTATGTTACCTCGTTGCTGTCTGCAGCGCAACTGGCAGGAAAATCAATTCATTATCCCACAGTGCAAAACTGTTTTTTTCGCTCTCAATAGCGACTGAAATAAGAGCGTAAGAATACGTGTGCTGAGAGTAACTGCTCATATGAGTCAAAACGCCCATCTATGTCTACGATTACATGGGGCAACTTTAGTTGCTAATTCTCGGGCGATTCTCTTTTGCTGTCGCCCATTACCTTCACACGAGCAACTTGTGTTGCGCAACTCTGCTCGAGTTTTTTTCTCATTCTCTTTCACTTTACTTTAACCCATTGTCTACTCTTTACTTTAACCCATTGTCGCTTCTTTTTCCTTATAGGTATTTGGGCCACTCTATCACATATATTAATCAGCTCTGTCAATTAAGAAATACATTTTATTTATTAAAACAAACATATATCACCCTTTTTACTATCGTCTGAATCAATTTGTATGGCTTCCTCCATACATTTCACAATATCTTTAATTAATTCGATTTTTTCGTCATACTCCAATTTCTAAAATATTTATATTATATTATGTATATTTGTATACATATTTGCAAATTACTTACCAAAAGATGAAATTAAATTTTTTAAATATATTTAAAATATTAATTTCAAAAAAATATACGCAAATGCAACTATGTACTACGAAAGAAAGAACACGAATGCCGAAAAACGTCGCAGCGAACTGTTACGAATAAGAACACAAAGCGAGTTGCTGAACACAGGAAACTCGGCGCGATTCTCCTCTCCTCGTCGCCCCCTCGCCTATAAACTAAGAGTAGCCGCAACAAAAGTTGCCGTGTGTAATAAGGCTCTATGGCGTAAATAGTTTTTCACTTTCCGCAAACAAGAAAACGATCTTTCTCCAATACGAGTACAGTTACTGGCAGGTGTACATACACACACATACGAAGAGCAATATCTACGTTTGGGTAAATGGTTTGAAGACCTTCGGTTCGTACCCATTTCAACAAACTGACTGCACTCTTTCGCTCCTCATTTTTTATTCTGCAGTGAGAACGAAAATGAAGACATCTTCCGTAAAATCGTCTTATAAGTCAGTAGAATAAATCAGTTGCAATGCCTTGGCCTTATCATCGACTTCTGAGATGTTTAGATTCGTCAGGTTGATAATAAAATAAAATTTATTGTAGAGTAATTTATAAGAATCCCGATGTCTTTTCAGTTCTTCTGACAATGTATCAATTACTACTAAAAAAGTATTTATTCATTTTTTTGTTGCATCTCTTCACCTGTATTTGTCTTGAAAATCTTTTTCGTATTCCTATACGAAGGACAGTTTTTTCGCTTTTTTTCCGAAATCATCAAAATTCTCTCTTGTTTCGCCAACAAAATGTATTAAAGCCTCGTACAGTTCTATGACAATGGTAATGTCAATTTCCACACTCCGAAGTTTTTTACTTGTGGCGTTAATGCGATCTAGTAAACATCCCCAAAACACAGCCATGAGGGCCGTTTCAAAACGTTCCAGTTTCAAACGAATACCTCTTGCTTCGCATATAACGGTTCTCTTCTGTTGTGTGTCATTTTTGATGGTGACTAGCGCTTTATGGATTTCATTCCAGGATTCGCGTAAACTTTTGCATGCGTCTGCACAAGCTGACCAACGAGTCGTTGATAGACTTTTGACGGTGAAATGGATTTGAAGAAGTTCCCAACGCTGAGTTGTCGCTGCAAAGAAATTGTATAACTCTTGGAGTAGAGAAAAGAGCGAACAAGCCTCTTGGCTGCTTTCAGCTGCACATTCACCTACTAAATTCAGCGAGTGTACTGAACAGGGAACATAGTCGGCAAGGGGTGAAATTTCCTTTATTTTAGCTTGCAGGCCGTTATAATTGCCTGACATGTTAGCTGCGTTGTCATATGATTGCCCGCTGCAGTTTGAAATGTCAACTCGCAATTCAGTTAAAGTTGAAGTAACAGCATCTGTCATTTGTTGTGATTTGTGGCCTGTGTTTGGAATAAACTTGAGAAACCGTTCTATAGGTGATCCATTAGGCAGGACATATCTGATTACATAAGTGAGCTGGTTTACGTGAGATATATCCGGTGTCGAGTCAATGATCAGAGAAAAATATTTTCCTGTTAATATTTCCATTATAATTGTTTCCAAAATTTTGTTTCCCATAAGTCGAATGAACTCTTCGCATGGTGTTGAAGAAAGATAACTCGTAAATCCTGAGCCTGGATTTCCATAACGTGTAATGTGTTTAGCTAAGAACGGATGGAAATCGGCGATAAGCTCTAAGGACATTAAATAATTTCCATTGTGGATTGATCCAAATTTTTCGTCGTGTCCTCCGAAAGGCAAACCACGTGATGCAAGTGCTTTTACGCATGCAACTACTCTTTTCAGAATGTTTTTCCAGTAATTTATTTTTTCATATAATTCCATTGTTAATGCGCGGTCAATGCGACCTAACACGTTGCTTCGTTCTTTCGTATGCAGAACAGATAATTTGTGAGTAGGCGAATCCTCATGAGTTGACACTCGATGATTTTTCCAGTCATTCAAAGCTTCTTTTTGTCGAACTGACTCTCCCCGCCATTAAAAAGCAAACAAGGACCACAAAAAACACATCCAGTATAAATTTGGAATAAAATAGCCACTTTCGCGGAACTTTTTCACCATTTAAAAGCTGACGTTCAAATAAATGTCTCGACAACTGTCGCGCTTTATCTTTGTAAATGCGCTCACTCTTGGGAAAATAATTTTGGATGTTTTGATTGGCTCCGTTCTTACAAATGTGATCGCGCGTGAACTCGTCGATTGTCCATTTAGCTACGCACCGCACGCGCGTCTGCACGAGCTTGACTGACACGCACGTAATCTTAACAATAGGTTAGGTACCTAAGTACCTATACTTCCTAGATACCTTATATGTACGATGTGCGAAATTATTTATACTTTGATACGCAAAAATAGTGATTCAGGAAGATAAGCATACGGTTAAGATACTTTGCATTTGAGTTATTTCTTGTTAATCTTGTTGTTATCAGTGATTTTTTTTGGCACGATTTGCCGCCCTTAATATCTGGCCGCCCTAGGCCAGGGCCTACTTAGCCTTGGGGCAAATCCGCCACTGTAAGTAATATATACATACATCCATATACAATATATATAATAATATATACATATAAAAGAAAGTAGTGTTAGTTACACTATTTATAACTCAGAACGGCTGAACTGATTTGGCTGAAAATGGGTGTGGAGGTAGCTTAGAACCGGCGGACGGACATAGGATATATCTATTATAATTTGAGATATACATAAATAAAATATTGCACAGAGCAGTACAATATTTAAACGGAAACGATGAAGTATTGCGTACAATTTGAAACTGTTCCTTCTTCAAAAATAATACAATCGACAAATATTGTGAATGGTAGAATAGAACCGCACCCAAATATGCAATGAACGGATCATGTTTAGCTCGGTAATCAGTCGATGAATATTGGGTCTAATTATTGAATCCGTTTCGATCGAAAAACTTGACATTTTGATCGTTTTCGATGCAGTTGACCTTATTTGCCGACTCGATAAATTACATTCCGTGGCTAATAGATGGCGCTAATTTCAAAATCATTGAAACCGCAAAATCGAAAATATTTGTCGAAATCAATCCGTTGATTGGTGAACTACGTAAATTGGCAAAAATAGAGCATACTTACAAATGCTAATTATGTAAACAAATACCTGAAAACGCATTAAATTATGTTGTAAATGTGTAATTTAGAGAGAAGAAACAAAAACACACCAACAAATTCAAATCACTCATATCCCATATGTGAGAATCATGACTACTGCCGGGATACTTAGCACGAACGTATCGTATTTGCAGCATACGGAAATCATATATGTATATATAGAATACTGAGTAAAAAGTTAATTTTGAAAAAGCCTAACCACCACAACATTCAGACTTGAGAATCTTTTACGGTTAAAGTGCAGATGTTTATCTCTTGGCGGTGAAATTATCTTTACGTGATTTCCATCAACTGCCATTGCCACATCAGGATTTTTTGATTTTCCAAAAAAATATGTTTCTCTTTCTAATTCCTCGCTGGCGGTCAAGTCAATGGAAATCCATCTTGAACATAGCCTATACTCAAAAATGTTGAGTACTTACAACACAAAATGTCGATTGGGTCTCATTTATATTGAAGTCCTTTCCAATACAATGTAGATAACTTCCTGTGGCTAAGAAACGTAGACATACAGCAAGTTTTATTTTTGGAGAAAGAGAACCTTATCTTTTGTCATTTCCAAATTAATATTCCCTCATTTCCCCCAAAATGTATATAAATGCCGTTTTGTTGATCCGAAAATTTTTGATGAAACTGCGTATGTACATACATACATACATATGTAAATAAAATGTTTTTTTTTTTAGCTTAAATAGTTCAACTCAAATTCCTCAAATTTCTGCGCTCACCACGAATGCTTACACTATTTTCATCATCACTATCACTTAAATATAATGCAATTGTATCCATTTTAAATATTTGTAAAAACGAACCAAAAAGCTAAGACAATTAATTTCATTTTTCAAACTTGTCAAATTTGTTGATAACGCAGGTATGGTGAAGCAGGTTATCGACGGTATCAATGATCGCATGAATATTTTCGATCGAAAATTCTTTCGGCAACGAATTCGATTTTGATGCGGATTCAATAATAGACCCATTATACCATTGGTGATGCCATAACATTGCCAGCCGACTTTTTCGTCTTTCCACGCTTTCGCTTCTTTAGGGCGTCCACTGCCTTCGTTGTCCTCGGTGCTCATTTCGCCTCTTTCAAACATAGCAAATCTCTTTACAAAGGTTGATTTCTCTGGTGCAGTATTTTTCCCCCAAAAAGCAATGCTTTATTAACAGACGAAAGTACCATCTATGTATCAGTAAAGCGTGGACGGGTTCTCTAATAGATACTATATTACTACATTATACTTGTATAAAATAAAGTCGTTTTTTCTGTCCCTATGCCGCTTTGTATGCTTAAATCTTTAAAACTACGCAACAGGTTTTGATGCGGTTTTTTTTAATAGATAGAGTGTTTGAAGAGGAAGGTTTCTATGTATAAAAACATCCATTAAATAGTGGAGAAACACTGTTATTTTTTAGGTTTCTAATGTTATGTAAATAATTACATTTTTTCCGCCTACATTGCAAACGCAAGCGGAGCATTACGAGATTTATTAAAATAATGTACTAAGTGTTGAGCACATTGACAGGGTCTACTGAAAACTCCGTGATGGCATATGTCTATTAAGGTGCTTCAAAAAAAATTTGATTTTTTTCAACTCTTACCCATTCAAATGTTAGTGATTGACAAAACAAAAACCCTCCCTCAAACCAGGCGCTGTAGCTTAACTCTAAGGGGTCGCTATTTTTTTTAGGTTCCCATTCATTTAACATATGAATTTTGGTTTTTTCATTCAAACTCAAATTTCACCTATTAATTTTTGTTTCTCAAAAATACATATTACATATTCAGAAAGTTGACTTTTCAAACTTGTTCAAAGTTTGATTATCTCCATTAGACGATTAATCGTAGTGATTTGAAATTTGGACTTTTTTCAATAAAAAAAGGAAAAGTTTCTGAGAATAATAATCACTAACATTTTTTTTGAAGCACCCTAATCTCTACTTCTTATAGATATCACACAATAAAATTTTTCTTGTCATTTACTGTTTCCGACAAATAATGGCTAATTTTAGAAGATGTTTTATCCCATACAGCATTAATCCTTATCCAATGAAACACTCTAAATACATTGTTGTTCTAATATATTATACTATGGATGAACATATTCCTTTGCCGCATATGATTTAAATGAATATTTTCGAAGATATTAAAGATTTACGAAACGTTTGCGGACGGCGGAGGCCGCAGTTTTCCCTATAGCACTTTGAATTTAGCAGCGGAACTCTCCAGCGAGGAATATTTGAACGAAAACTATGAATAATATTACAATTGCTAAATATTTGGAATAGTAGAAAAGAACTGCAACCAAATACACAGTGCAATGGATTATAACTGGCATGGTAATCAGTCGTTAAATATTATACCACGTGCATCCCAAAAGGCTAATGTCATAACCTTGCAAGCCGACTTTTTCGTCTTTCCACGCGTGAGAACCGGTTCATGATGTGCAGTCCACTAGAATGACTGTCGATTGAACTCCAGTGGAAAATTATGGAGCCATGTTTCCATTGTCACACACCGAAGCAAAAATTCGGTAATTCTTCATTTTCCCCTCTCACGTCCCACTTATATGGAAGACAGGTAAATTTTTTTCCTAGGTTGGTACAACTGTACCTTAATACAACTCAATTATGAAAAATTAGCGCGATCTGTCAACCAGAGTGCTTACACGAGCTGTTTATGTCAGTCAACATCAATCATTTTAAACTGATAGAACTTTTTCAATCTTTTTTTTTCAGATGAAATAATTATTTCCCAGCAGTTGAGGAACAGTTAAGGAAGGCGTTGCAGCATCAAAAGACGCACCACTTCGAAAATTGCAGCTGTTTAAAACAAAAATTAAATAGATTTCGAAAAACATGTTTTAGAAAAAGTTAAAAACAACATTTAAAATAAAATCAGAACTGTATTTAGCCGTTGTGAAATAATTATTTCCCAGCAGTTGAGGAACAGTTAAGGAAGGCGTTACAGCTTCAAAAGAAGCACCACTTCGAAAATTGCAGATGTTTACAACAAAAATTAAGTAGATTTCGAAAAACATGTTTTAGAAAAAGTTAAGAACAACATTTAAAATAAAATAAGAACTGTATTTAGCCGTTGTAATTTTATAGTTATTTTTCATCCATAATTACCCTTAGCATGGGTACTGTATTTACCGACACTTACATGGGGTCTTATGTAAGAACTCTTTTTACCCATGTAAGGGTAATAGGGTCTTACGTAAAAACTCTTTTTACCGACCCTTAAATGGAGTTTTACGTAAGTATTTTTTTTGGAGAACCTAATATGGGGTACTATTTCCCCAGTTACCGGGTAAACGAGGTGGTGGAGATAGACCCTATTTTCAGACATTTCATACAATACGAAAATGAAGAAACCTTTGGCTTAGGGATAATAAAATAAATAGAGGCAGTGTTCTTGTGAGCGTAGTAGTGCCCAGTATTGCAGGGTATTTTTCCAAAAGTACATTTGTACTTTTTTATTATCCTCATAAATATTTGTCATTTTCATAAAATTTCTAAGCGTTTCAAGAGCTCAACATATGCTGATGATTTGATCCATGTTAGGTTGAGGATACACTGTTATTAGTAAAACAATCACGAATTTGACAGAAATTGGTCGAATAGCTCCTGATGTATGAAATTTAATCTAAAGGTGAGTGGTGCCACGATATTGATATCATCCGCCTCAACACCCGCGCCGTTAGTTCTGCTTTCTCCAGGCTGGACAAGGAAGCACAGAAAATGGGTCTGGCAGTGAACGGGGCAAAACGAAATATCTCCTGTCATCAAACAAACAGTCGTCGCACTCGCGACTTGGCTCTCACGTCACTGTTGACAGTCATAACTTTGAAGTTGTAGATAATTTCGTCTATTTAGGAACCAGCATTAACACCACCAACAATGTCAGCCTGGAAATCCAGCGCAGGATTGCTCTTGCCAACAGGTGCTACTTTGGACTGAGTAGGCAATTGAAAAGTAAAGTCCTCTCTCGACGAACAAAAGCTAAACTCTATAAGTCGCTCATAATTCCCGTCCTGCTATATGGTGCAGAGGCTTGGGCGATGACAGCAACCGATGAGTCGACGTTACGAGTTTTCGAGAAAAATTCTGCGAAAGATTTATGGTCCTTTGCGCATTGGCCACGGCGAATATCGCATTCGACGGAACGATGAGCTGTACGAGATATACGACGACATTGACATAGTTCAGCGAATTAAAAGACAGCGGCTACGCTGGCTAGGTCCTGTTGTCCGGATGGATGAAAACACTCCAGCTCTGAAAGTATCCGACGCAGTACCCGCCGGGGGAGGCAGAGAAAGAGGAAGACCTCCACTCCGTTGGAAGGACCAAGTGGAGAAGGACCTGGCTTCGCTTGGAATATCCAACTGGCGCCATATAGCGAAAAGAAGAAACGACTGGCGCGCTGTTGTTAACTCGGCTATAATCGCGTAAGCGGTGTCTACGCCAATTAAGAAGAAGAAGAAGAGGGTAGTGCCACACCCATTGTCCAGTGTTGACGCCGGCGCTTATAAAGCAACCATAGCATCTTAGCTGTTGAATTAAATATGGCGAAATGAAATATTTATTTAATGAGTTATTGCACCTTTTTATACTCTCGGAACAAAGTTGCTAAGGAGAGTATTGTAGTTTTGTTCACATAACGGTTGTTTGTAAGTCCTAAAACTAAAAGAGTCAGATATAGGGTTATATATACCAAAGTGATCAGGGTGACGAGTAGAGTTGAAATCCGGATGTCTGTCTGTCCGTCCGTCCGTCTGTCCGTCCGTGCAAGCTGTAACTTGAGTAAAAATTGAGATATCATGATGAAACTTGGTACACGTATTACTTGGCTACATAAGAAGGTTAAGTTCGAAGATGGGCAAAATCGGCTACTGCCACGCCCACAAAAATGGCGGAAACCGAAAAACCTATAAAGTGTCATAACTAAGCCATAAATAAAGATATTAAAGTGAAATTTGGCGCAAAGGATCGCATTAAGGAGGGGCATATTTGGACGTAATTTTTTTGGAAAAGTGGGCGTGGCCCCGCCTTCTACTAAGTTTTTTGTACATATCTCGAAAACTACTACAGCTATGTCATCCAAACTCTACAGAATCGTTTTCCTCAAGCATTTCCATATACAGTTCAAAAATGGAAGAAATCGGATAATAACCACGCCCACCTCCCATACAAAGGTTATATTGAAAATCACTAAAAGTGCGTTAACCGACTAACAAAAAACGCCAGAAATACTAAATTTTACGGAAGAAATAGCAGAAGGAAGCTGCACCCAGGCTTTTTTTAAATATTGAAAATGGGCGTGGCGTCGCACACTTATGGACCAAAAACCATATCTCAGGAACTACTAGATCGATTTCAATGAAATTCGGTATATAATATTTTCTTAACACCCTGATGACATGTACGAAATATAGGTGAAATCGGTTCACAACCACGCCTTCTTCCAATATAACGCTATTTTGAATTCCATCTGATGCCTTCTCTGTATAATATATACATTAGGAACCAATGATGATAGCGGTGGCTAAATGAGCCTTAGTCGCCTGCCCCACACCACACCTACACCCATCACATACACGCACACTCACCACACTCACCTCGACATCACCACACTCCTCATCAACACCACCCACACGCGCGAGCGCAGGATCCACACACTAAAACACACACCACATCACTCCACTGAAAAAGGGTCCGCTTTGCACAAGCCAGTTCTGATTCGTCCGCTGTTGAACTTACACGTCGCTCTTTCGCCACCGATACGCACCGCTAGTTATCTCCATCCAGTTATCTACTTATATCCATAATTTTTAAACATACATACATAAGCATACATTTATATTGTGAAATAAGTTGATGAAGTTGAAACCGGAGATTTTATTTTAAAATTCATAAAGTTTGGCAAAAGTGGTAAGTGAAGCGGGTAGTGAATAAAACAAGCGGAGTAAAACTTTACACAAATACGGTATTTGAAAAATATGTAAATGACGTATAATGAAATCTCGTTTATCACTTTATCATGCGAGTATAAAATGTTCGGTGACACCCGAACTTAGCCCTTCCTTACTTGTTTAGTTTCTGTTTTTGGACTTCACCAACCACTTTCACAATATCGTACGAAATTTTGAAAAGGTTTATCTTCTGCAAATTTTGTTGAAACAGCTTGTGTGGTTTGCAAGATAGATATATGCAATAAGCCTATCGAGGGCGGCATCACATCCACTTTTTAAAAATTTCAAATAGTAGTTGCCTTTATAATGCGATTCGTTGTACCAAATAAAAGTTTGGTTTCTTAATTTGCGGATTAGTTATGGCACTTTATATATTTTCGATTAATGGCGTTTTGTGAGCGTGTCAGTGGCGATTTATATTTCATCAATTTTTAATTATGATTTTGGAATTAAAAAAACATGTTTTCCATTTTTTATTTCAACATGGGAATTACAAATTTAAGTTTTAATCCACAACTTGGGAATTTACAAAATCGTAACCCTAGGCAAAAGTAATCGTAGTTTTCACTGTAGTTGGTTCCGGTAATCGGCGAAGGACTGACGACAAGACAATATTATATCGGAAATGTTTTCTGTGACTACAACAAACTTAAAGGAAAATGGGATTTAGACATATTCATCCGTATATACGAATGGAATCTACTAATGAAGGAGCCTGCATTTGAATTTACTTTTCTTTGATAACAATACCATAAATTCCAGTCCACTTTTATTGTAGCTTTTAAAAGAATATTTTACTCACACACATTACATAAAATACAATTACATTTATTATATTATATTCATAATTATTCAAAGTCTTATTTAATGTTTTATAAATTAGTTAGATATACCCACAATTTTACTTATTTATGACTTTTTTTACTCAAAGTATTTTGTATTTGTTTTAATTTTACTTAGTTCTGCGCTTTGATGAAAATGTAATTATTAGTAAATTTCTGCAAAGGGTGTGACAATTCGGTCATCCACATATTTAAAAATATCATTTTTGGTATTAAGCTAATATTTTTGTTTAACCCAAGCTTTTAACTTCAGCTCTTTCATTTTGTCCCATAGTACAGCAAATTGTTTCGTTTATAATTAAGCGTTCAAGTAAACGTTGAACTACATACATATGTATATATGTTATGTAACATATGTACATAGTATATATGTTTAACCACCAGGTTATTTTACCCCGTAAACAATTTACATGCTCAAATCATATGTCAATTTCATGTACTATGCTGTTTCTACTGTTTTCATATGGTAAAGTAATAACCATGCAATTGTTTATACAGTTCTACGCGCAAATAAAAGTATTGGATGATACCATGAATAATTGGTTACTTAGTTTCGCCATGCAATAAATTTGTATAGTTTTAGGATATGTTTTAAGACAATTTTTTCTAATATTTAACAAAATATTCAAAAATATTTATATTCAAAATTTTACGCTGCTGAACATAAGAAACCATTGTATGAATTTAATTGATCAGCTGCTTGTGGCACTTGTACTGATGATGTTCTAATATTTTTGTTCATGCTTAGTCTTCACTCTTCGTTATTTAATAGACAGAATATAAAGAATATATGAAATAAATATTAAGGAAACAAAACTAAGCGCAACTTGGAAGCACGTATCGATTTCATACCCATTTCAAACCAAACTTTCTATTTACGTGAAAACCAAAAATTTGTGCACTTTCGTGTTTAGCAACCAAATTACACCGATTATTTCATTAAATTTAATCCTCTTAAGTTAAAAAAACAAAACACTTTCATAAAAGCATCTTCAATAAAACATGCTTGATAGGCATTATACTAACAATAAATCTAGTTCTAGGTTATCTGGTGTAGTTATGAATTGACCATTGTGCCCCAAAATGACAGAATATTGTGGCAAGGCAAGCAAAACTTGTAATGCATGTAATTAACTAGTTTTAATTGGAAGAAGTATGGACTTGATAGAATTTTCAATGTTTTCTTTAAATTAAAAATAGTTTTTTATATTTCTATAAGCAATTAATTATTCGCAATTACGACGTTAGGGGTAGTAAAAATTTTCAATTTTTTCTTGAATTTGCTTACCACCATAATATCTTAGAAATATGCTCTGAAAATTTTAAAGAAGTTCAACAAATACTTTTCGAGTTATTCACTAATTAGCAAAGGGTTCTCAGGAGCTCTGGAACGTTCGAATAAACCTTCAAATGCGTCTTTGCTTCGATTACTCGAAAACCGCTTTGTACATTTCAATGAAGTTTATACAGGGTTTGTCCGAAAAGTAATAGGACTGACTTCCGCCGTGACTGTACTTCGGAGCGTGCGCGGACCGACTGGATTCAGTAGAGGGCGTTTTAGCTACCGAGCGAGCGGCTGGTCAGTTGTCTCCGAGCACCTGGAAAGTCAGGACAAACATTTTCGCACGACGTGTTTCTGTGAGTGGTGCAAGCCGAAAATGCAGCGTTCGTTAGAGAAGAGGTACGCGATTAAATTCTTTGTAAAACTCGGCAAATCTGCGATAGACACGTTTGATGTGATCAACTAAGTTTACCTAAATGTTGCTTTAGCAAGAACTGGTGCATTTTGGAGGCAATCTTCCGAGTGGCACATGCTGGCGTCTCCTCGCCAAAAAAAAGGGAAGAATGAGCAAATCCAAAGTGAAAAAGATACTCATTGTCTTTTTTGACATCAAAGGCATCATCCACCATGAATTTGTTCCTCCTGGACAAACCGTCAACGCCAATTTTTACGTGGAAGTCCTCAAGAGACTCAAAGAAAAGGGTCAATCCGGTCCGACAAGATATCGCAGCCGATTGGAAGTTGCACAACGACAACGCACCGGCTCACACCGCCTTCCTTGTGAAGGCCGGCATTCCATCGCTTCCGCAGCCGACCTACAGAGCAGGCTAACTTCTCAAAACGTAGAAATTATTTTTTGTTTTTTACTCAAAAAAATTGTTTTGGTCCAAAACCCAATCTAATGTTGTACAGTGTAATGGTAAAACAAATGCATAAATATTTGATTGTTTTGGTTTGTAAAAAGGTGTTATTTATACAGTTAATAGCTTTGTGGGTAAAAATATTATGTATACTAATTTCTCAAACGTTGTGCTATTAGAATCGTAACAAATATTATTGCCTATGTACATGTGTTTTATTATATAAAATTTTCTATTAGTTGAATTTTCGTGTCATATTCCTTTCTATAAACTTTTTTAATTGAATTTCCCTTTTATACATATGTATGTTTAAAACATCATTGATGGTAAAATATGAAATTAACTTTTTCGTTATTTTGATAATAACTCAATATGGTCAAAATTTATAAAGGCATTGGTATGTATATATGCATGTTAAATGTGTATTTTACTAAGGTCTAGAGTTTTCCTTTATTTTGTAGCCATTTAGCAAACGCAACCTATCTATCTATTAAGCATTTAAAGAGCAAACATTAAAACTTATGCAAGTATATCCGGTGAGGGATTTTGTGTCCGTTCTTATAAAACTAATTTACTTACGACCTAAGAAGTAAATATATACAGTATATCAACTGAGTGAAATCTTTTTTTGAATGATTAACAAACTTTACTTGCATACATATGCATATCTGAGAGCATATTTCAAATTATTCTATCCACTCTAAAAACTCTTTTTATTTCTGATGATTAGTCTGTCAAAATATATATTGGAAATACGTATAAAAACACTATTCAATTTTATTTGAATTGAAATATCATTTCATCAATACTATTAAGCCCATAATCTAGCACAAAATTGAAGTCTATTTGGAGTTTATTTATTTTTGACCCGACAGAAATTAATGAATTTTAGTAGTTTAGTAGTAAGTTATTGGTTGTCCAAATATAGAACATAATTACACATTAAAAAACTAGCAAACAAGTAAGGAAGGGCTAAGTTTGGGAGTAATTGAAAATTTTATACTCACGCAAATTTCAAAAACAAATATATGTCTAAGGACTGAACACACAATATTACAAACAAATTTGGTATCTTATTAATATCTTATTATAGTTTCATTATAAAACTTTGTCTCGTGTTCGCAATATTTATTTTAAAATCATAATTATCACAGTTAACTCATTCAAAGGGGCTAAATTTAATAAATTGGGTTTGTGAGAAAAAAGTCAACCAAACAATCGAAAGTCAATATATTAGATATATGAGATTCAGGCCAATGTCAAGATCAATTTTTGACATCATTCGTATTGACGGAAATATACGCTATTTTAAACACAAGGATATGATGTTATTGGAGAGAAACGTTGTCTTAATTTCTTTATGATATCTCACATATTTGACTAGTAATTCGCGCGTGTGTGCAGTTCATTTCCGCCCATATTGACGTAAGGATACACATATAGTGTTATGCAACAAATTTTGTTGAAATTTAATAAATAGTTCCTGAGATACGTCCCAAAGGTGACAGTTTTGCTGAGTTGGCTTAGACGGTTTGTGAGATACAAGCATTAAAGGTTATTTTGACAATACTCGGTTAATATTATCCTTAACGGGTGATTGCTCAACTGGATGATATCTTTATATGATCGAACTATTTTCTCCAAGTTTTGGTAATCTTACTTACAGGTAATTTGATTTTTCAGAATCCGTTGAGAGAGAGGTTCAGAAAACTTGTAACGAAACCTAGCGCATAATTTTAAAGGTTTCGATTATATTTTACTAACCTAGTAAACTATTTAGGATTTTGTCAGGGAATATGCAAAGCAAAAAAAGAAATATATAAACTATTACAAATAAAATATGATATATATTTGATAAAATATACATACTTACATATGTATAGTATACATGTATAAAATAAGTATATCTACTGTGCATTGTTATCTTAGTGCTTTTGTTGAAATATGGTGTGATTATTGTGCTCTTATTTTTTGTGTGGTCTTTTGTGTGTATTCTCAAAAGTCACAAGCAGTTATAGAAATGTTGTTACTGATTTTTCACACTATTGATATAACATTCAATTATCATTATACATTTAGAAGCATTTCGTTGCTAATCACTTACATTTCTAAAGTTTAAACTACATAACTAGCGTACTTAAATAATTGCGTTGAGTGTCGCGTTTTTAACCGCTCAGCGTTAACGCCGACGCGGCATCCCTAAACAAAGCGGCAGCTTTACGTCAAATTCTCCCTTAAATTCTTAAATTAGTGCAAAAGAAATAAATGCAAAAACTAATTAATATTTTAATAATACTTATGTATTTGCACATGCATTAAACATCGCTTGACAAGAAATTTTTGGGAAAAATTACAATTTCTTCGTTTTCTCCCGCCAACTTTACTTCTTAATGCGCTTTCGAAATACAATTGTTTTAACGCTCAGCGTTGCCACTGCGTTTATTTAGTTACAAATTTTGACAGAAATTTGCCGCTGTCGCTTTTATTTAGAGACGACACATAGCGAGCGACAGACTTCAAGTGCATCTGTCAAATATGAAAATACACATGTACACTATTAACCCTAAATAGTTTGCATTGTTCTTTATATTTTCCAATTGTAAAGTTGCTCGAATTTTACCCATGTAAATTGCGTATACGCTTTCGTATTTTATGTAGTTACAGTTTTATGCATACATTGTTTGTGATATATATTATTATTAAAATGTATTTTTGGGCGTTTACACATTTTTTATATACTTTACATATTCATGTTTATAAGTGTAGTAGTAATGGAGATGTTGGGATTTTTCATATACGGTATACTATACATGATTTACACACAACCTATTATTATTACGCTATTTATTTACTATTTCATTGTTTACATTTGCATTTCTAACTACGTATTTTTGAATGAATGTCTTGTAAATCATCATTAACAAATTATAATATGGAATTATATAGTAAAATTTCTTAAGTAAGGCCAAACAAAAATTTTACAGTTTACTAAAATTCGATTTGCTTGATACCGGGACGATCACTCTAGCAGCATTTCCCAAAACGGTTGGTTTCTGATATTATTTTTTAGCACAATTCCGATTTCTTTGGCGCCGCGATCTGAAGGTGCCGTTGGAAAGAGGAATTAAAAAATATATAGGGTTATAGATACCGCAAACGCTTAGTTCACGAGATATTCGACTTTAAGGGGTGAGCCTGATTTAAAAGCTTCAAGCTTTTTTGTGGATGTCTTTAGGAGGGAAAGAGGTAATTGATTAAAACGAAATTTCTGGGGTTTATAGTTATATATTTAAACATCATTCTCACAATGTTTGAATACAAAATCTCTTAACAGCGATTTTTTGAAGCTTCTAAATAAGGCTCCCCCCTTAAAGTTCAAAAATTCCCAAATTTTCAACAAGCTATTTCACTATGTACATTTAACACGCTTTATGCACATTTTCTCTTTAAATTAATTTAAATAAACTGTAAACATTTAAACAAATTCACAATTTACTCTTTTTGCAGGTTTTATAAGTAAGAAATTTATAATTTGAAAATAACTTCTTACAGTCGTAGTGAGCATCATTTATGTGCTAACAATTTTGAGCAATTCGCTGAAATTTCTCTTTTTCGCCATAATTCTTCTTTCTTTATTTAGCTATCTTAGTTTTATTAAAAACAAGCGTATATAAATTATATTTCAAATTAAAATGAGTATAAACAATCTTTCCATGCATATGGATATTTTCTTATTTAAATTTTATAAACAACTAAGTAATATTAAATAATAATATTACGTAATAATATACTTAGATTTTTAAAGGAGTACTACGCAAAAGTACTTCAGTCACCCCGAGTATTGGCTCGACAAGGGTTATTTTTTTAAAGCGCTGTCGAAGGCCGCCAACACAGAAAGTAGTACTACGCAAAAATACTTCAGCCATCCCGGGTATTGGGTCGACCTGGGTTATTTTCATAAAAAGCGGCCGAAATCCACCAACGCAGAAAGGAGTACTACGCGAAAGTACTTCAGTCACCCCGATATGATATGAATTTTATAATATTATCATAAAGTTTTACTTATTTGTGTGTATTAAATATAAATCACATATTATACATATACATAAAAGTGTTCACACCTCATTTATAGTTTAAAAAAATGTTGGAAAGTATTTTTTATTATAGTTAATATAGAAAAAAGAAACACGCGAAAATACAAAGAAAAATCGTTGAAAATCCTACATATTTGGAGTTTAAGATGTGGCAGCGCTCGTTTTCCTCATAATTGTAAACAATCTAACCTTTTCAACGATGAGTGTGCTAAGTAATTTTTAAATTAATAAATTTAACTAAAATATAACAAAATAAAAGTGAAATTCAATGTTTAGAGTGTATATTTAAATATACAAAGTGAAAAATTTCGTGAAACATTGTGAAATACCAAGTGTTATTAACACAAATTTTTGAATTTTTAATCGGGAATAATTTAAAAAATTAAAGTGTTCGCAACATCCGTACATACCCTATTTATACCGGGATTCGTGTTTTTTACCCGACCACCAAAGTAATCGGAATCGTGCCTATTTTTTTTATATAATTGTATTTTTGGATATTCAATTTTTTTGAATTCAGAAAAAATTCTTGTGAAAGATCGGTCACAGAATCAACCAAATTGCAAAGTATTTGTTTGGTTCAGAAACAACTTTTATCCTATTTTGAGTATGCAACGTATTTTAAGAATGTTTTTTATATTTTTATCTTGTTTTCAAGTTGACAGTTTCAAAATCAATGTATTAACCGCTGGCTTTTATAAACAGTAAATAAGACAATTATAGACGTAAGAAAAGTAAAAAAACGCCGAGTTTGAATTGAGTGATAAAATTTCATGTTCCATCTATTCTAAGTCCACAGTTATTGCTATTATAAGATATTTTTTATGCTAAAATAGCATTTAATATGACACATTTGTAATGTCAACTAAGGAAGTTTAGTGGAAAATGTTAGTAAAATAATTATAAGTCATTTGTATATCATTAAAATTAATTAATATACTGTAGTCTCGTAGTATGAAAATATATGCACGTATGTAAGTAGATACATTATATAATATCGCGTAAATGAAGTTATATTTTTACTATTTATTCACGTTGGTAAATATCGAGCAGTATTCAAATTGACATATGCACAAAAGCACTTCTTTACAGAGCATTCATATGACCTAACATTTTTACAAACGTTTTAAGATTTAAGTCGTAATTTAAAACTTTTACATTTAAGTGGATAAATGTGTATCAACATAGACCTATGAACATACATACCATATTATTCTTTAATTAAATGTTACATATATGTACTTCTAATCAATTAAATCGTTTTAAGATAAAAATAAAGGTATAGCCCCCTAATTTATATCGTTTTTTCAATGTATCAATCTTACAATCAACTGCAATACTATCTTCATTGCTAATTTAAACTCAAGTTAAAAAAATAGCAATAATTATATAAATATTTTAACACTTCCGAAACCAGTTTGATTACTAACAATTCGGAAAAAACTTAAACGCAAAAAAGTTTAAAAGTTTTACTTTATAGCCCTGACAGACGAGCAAAATTAATACGCATTAAACAACGCTAATGCGCATTGAAATTTTATGGTGACAGACGGCAGACTTGTGCATTTAGATAGCTGATTGTGGAATTTTTTTATTTATTAAAAAAAAGTGAAATAAAAATGAATAAGAAAAATTATTAACAGAAAGAAAAGTGTGCGAAAAAGTTAAGAATATTGGAAAAATGGATAGTTAAGAATATTGGAACTGTGCGTTGTTTATTTTCTGCCATCTAAAAATATTAAAATTTGTTTGTTTTGTTAATATATCGGGTGATTTTTTAAGAGCTTGATAACTTTTTTAAAAAAAAACGCATAAAATTTGCAAAATCTCATCGGTTCTTTATTTGAAACGTTAGATTGGTTCATGACATTTACTTTTTGAAGATAATTTCATTTAAATGTTGACCGCGGCTGCGTCTTAGGTGGTCCATTCGGAAAGTCCAATTTTGGGCAACTTTTTCGAGCATTTCGGCCGGAATAGCCCGAATTTCTTCGGAAATGTTGTCTTCCAAAGCTGGAATAGTTGCTGGCTTATTTCTGTAGACTTTAGACTTGACGTAGCCCCACAAAAAATAGTCTAAAGGCGTTAAATCGCATGATCTTGGTGGCCAACTGCCCATGCATCCCGAAAAATGCACTGTTTGGTGTGGTTTGTACGCTGGTGGAATCATTGGACCGTATTTTTTCCAAGATGCTGTTGGACGCAACGTTACGGTGAATGGCGATCGCTATCGTTCGATGCTAACAAACTTTTTGTTGCCAAAAATGGAAGAACTGAACTTGGTTGACATGTGGTTTCAACAAGATGGCGCTACATGCCACACAGCTCGCGATTCTATGGCCATTTTGAGGGAAAACTTCGGAGAACAATTCATCTCAAGAAATGGACCCGTAAGTTGGCCACCAAGATCATGCGATTTAACGCCTTTAGACTATTTTTTGTGGGGCTACGTCAAGTCTAAAGTCTACAGAAATAAGCCAGCAACTATTCCAGCTTTGGAAGACAAAGTTGCCCAAAATTGGACTTTCCGAATGGACCACCTAAGACGCAGCCGCGGTCAACATTTAAATGAAATTATCTTCAAAAAGTAAATGTCATGAACCAATCTAACGTTTCAAATAAAGAACCGATGAGATTTTGCAAATTTTATGCGTTTTTTTTTTAAAAAAGTTATCAAGCTCTTAAAAAATCACCCGATACTTACACATAATTTAATTAGCAATATAAAACTGCTTACCTCTGATGCTGTAAACGCAATGGAGGTGGCAGACTCCAAGCGATATCTGTCAAAAACAGCAAAACTCGGTCATTTTTTAGCAGTGTTGCCTACTCAAATTGGGTAAATTCAGCTAAATGCACGAAATTCTTGTGCATTACAAATTTGCATTAACATGGGTCAAATACGCAAGTAAATGTAAATTAAAGCCCGCTAATGCTAATTAGCGCTGTCGTCTGTCAGGGCTATTAGAGTGTGCATGCAATTTTAACGAAGAGCTGAAAAAATAAATACCTATCTATTTTAAGTTTCAGTTTTCGTATTATTTTATATACAGTGCTTGTTCCTGCATCGCAAATTTTCACAATGTTGCTCATATGAGATTTAAAGATGCATACTAACTACGTATTAGCTACGTAAACAATATTCATTGCAATCTAATAGTGTAATTCATATTAAATCGATAGAATTTACACAGTTCGTAATAGATTTAGCATAAATGTGAAATTTTTAAACTACCTACTTATATTTATACGTATTGGGGTTTCCGTTATTTCCCAAGTTGGTTCGCTATATACATACATACATATGTATATGTATAACATGATATTTTACAAAAAAACTTTTGGGTGTGTTCGAGGTGGCAATCGCGACGGCAGTGTTGCTAATTTGTCAAAGTATTACGTACTGGGTGAGTTTTTGGCAACACTTGCAACAGCATCCTTTCATGTAAAAAATTGGCTACAATACCATTGATAATATTATACGAGACTCTTTGATTCGAGAGAGATCTGTGAAAACTCGCATTTTTTGTAACATTTGCCAATGACGCCACTGCTGAAAAATATTAGATTGGGCATTTTAAATTTACTTTTGGTAATTTTGCAATTTTCACACTTTTATATATACTTGTATAAACATGAAAACCCAAAACAATTCATAAAAAATATTACAATTTGTATGCTAATACTATTAAGTACGCATATATGTAAATAAATTTTGAATAATTAATGGAACTATTTAAAATAAGTAATAAACAGAAAAACAAAACAATTCATAAAAAACATCACATATTCAAGAGAAGTGTATTCAATACATATATATACTTAATAGCTATAACTTAAAATATAATTTACATATATATTGGCTATATCTTCTGACCACAAACTTTTTTATTATTGAAATTTTTGCTAAATTATAC
Source organism: Bactrocera neohumeralis (assembly GCF_024586455.1). Lineage (NCBI taxonomy): Eukaryota > Metazoa > Arthropoda > Insecta > Diptera > Tephritidae > Bactrocera > Bactrocera neohumeralis. Next base: position 19,896,498 of record NW_026089624.1, read on the forward strand.
AAAACACTAAATTAAACACTTTGAAAATGCATACATAAATGTTAAAGTGAAAAATCATTAACTAATTTACATAAAAATTTATATTCGGAAAGTTTAATGAAATTTCATTTTAAACTGGTTTTGTCAGTTAATTGTAGCGGTTTATTTCTGGCATCCCGCCTTTTCTTATATCAGCTGTTCGAAATTTCCTGATCTTCATTGCTGTCAAATAATCAGGGAACGCGTTTGAGAGAAAAATGAGAGCCAATACGAGAGTCTCGTATCATATTATCCATGACAATACATTTTTGCCTGCACATCAGCAGAGTAGCGGCAAATATTCAACACAGTTGCTGTACTGCTGTAATTATTACGTAATAGCTCGAAGGCACCCTTTAGCTCCAAAGCAAAATTTTCCGTTCTACAAAAAAGGTTAATTTATGCATTAAATGTACTGCTTTCATATAGCACACCAAGTCAGATTGGCAACAGAATTTAGAAATCGCTTGAATGAATGCTCAGGTAATTTGATGCATAACTTACACTGCGTATAACTTTTAAAGGAATGTTTTTAGAGAAAAAAAATATAGAACCGGTTTTGCAGAGTAGTTCTACTCGAACTCTATTAAAAACAAATCATGGTCCATAAATGGCTGTCAATTACTAATAAATTAAACTATTCACGTTTGAGGGAAATATTACATTTAATTTTGTATCATTTAAATAAAAAAAAGAAATATATTTGTAATAAAAATAGAAAATTAGTTTTCTAGAAGGTAATTAGAAGACTGTAAAAATGTTTGGACAAGATAGTAAGTACATCAGGTATATGTGACTAAAAAAATTTATTAGTTTTTTGTGTCCTATTCGATTTTGCTCTTACTTTTTTTTATCAATATACAGTATATCCAATACTATTTTCAATTACTTTGAAATTTGTTTTGGCATGCTGGAGATAAGATTGCAGCACGTATCAATTGAAATCTCATACCAAGTTTTTTCAACAAAATTCTATAACTGGCACTTATTTTGGAGGGATTGCTCCCGAACTATTGGTTTAGCTCCTCCCAAGGGTTTTCAATTGGACTCATATCGACATGAAGTATGTTTAGGATTATTATTCTTCCGAAATTTCCATATTAGTGACACACTTTCCTCAGCAAAAAGCAGCATTGTGTTTTCCAAGACATCTTTATATTGGAATGTGTTCATATTATCTATACGATGAATTGGTCCTACACCATACTATGGAAAGCAGACCAGACCATTATGTTGCCGGTACCATGTTTATCAGCCTTTTATGTAAACCTTGAATGCAACTTTTTGCCTTTCGAAATGTGAACATTCCGTCTGCACTATTATCGAACAAATTAATTTTTTCGCTCCGCAAGATATTGCGCCACTATTTTACGTCACCTGAGTTGAAAAATTTCAATGATTTTTTGCGAATTTTAATCTTACCCTTAATTTTAAAGTTATTCATCTGACTATGCTGTCAGGTAAATTAGCCGGTTGTAGCCTTCGTCGAACCGTTCGGGAAGATATTATGTTACCAATATCGCCTGAAATGTTAGTTGAAGATATGAATGGGTCCTATTTGGCGAGAGTGACGATACGGTCGTCTGTTGTTATTGATGTCCTTTTTGGTCGAGCGCGAGTTTCAACATTCCTTTTAATATTGAGGGCGTTGTCATATCGAATTTATTAAAACTGGCATAAATTTGCATTTGTTTACTTCACCAAACATTTAACCATGATTGCAGGCTGATGGAGTGTACATATTATTTTGACCATGTGTTTACACATTTACATGTTGAACTCTTGCAGTTACATTTATTAATTACAATGACTTCTATCACGTAGTCATACTGAATGAATTCAAAATTAATTTCCTTGTAACGTAATCCTTGTTACCAAAGAAAATAACAAAGCCAATATAGGTATAGAAATAACTGAATATGTCATACAAAACAAAATGCCAACAAAAAAATTGAAAATGATATTTAATAATAATATATCGTATGTTAAACTTGCTTTATCGTTATTATTACTTGTGTTTTATTACTTTTATCAAATCGTATGCTAAATTGTTTATAAAGATAACCATCTATCAACAATAGTAATACAATAATTTCAAAAAATCTTTGCTATAGAAAATGAATGAACGAATTAATAATGCATCAAACCATAAAAATATAGGCGGTTAAATTAAGAGTAGAAAATAATATAAACGCTAATATATCAACCTTTAACTGACTAATTCACCAAATAATATATCGTTACTAATTACAAAGTTATTACTGGGTTTTATTTGTCAGTTCCAATTACTGCGCTTCGCAAATGTTTTTTCTTAATTATTTCATGAAGTGCTTATAACATACATATATGATATAATATAATACATAAAGATATGGATAATGTTCAGAAGAATGTGTATGATGATATGTATTGCGTTCTAAAATGCAATTCATCTGTTAATTTTGTATTTTCTTAAAGTATAATATCATTGAAATATAATAAGAATTCTGGAAATTAGAAGTAAATTAAAATTTATATATTATTTAATTAAAAAATATACGTTTCGTTTTTGATAACACATTTTTACAAATAAATCGTCTTCTTGTTCATGTACAAGTTTTATTATACAAATTTTACAAAAATTCAAGCCAGAAAAAGTACAAGCAAAGCCTTTTCTTTCAACAATATTTCAACAACCGAACATACCCAAAATTTTCAATATTTCCTCATACTATTTACCTTATTCGAATCAGTGATCTGCAGTGAACAACTTGGCTATGATTATACTCTCAAATTCATGACTCACCGACTCTTCTCACAATTGCATGGCTTGCTTGTGTAATAATGAGTGTGATTATGTCTCACAATCACTTATCGCTTCCACTTGGCTCGAATTGCTTCTCTCATACAATGGTTTAAGCTATTCATTGCATACGTTTAGATGAGTTGGGTGGCTCATAGTTTATTCATGATTACATACAGTCAAGGAAAAAAGTCTACATACACCCATTAATTTTGATGTACCAGAAAATTAGGAGCGATAATTGAAAAAAATATATATATCAACGTTTAAGGCACCAATAACAAATATTATTTGTAGGAAAGAAAATATATTAAAATATATAAAATAGAAAATATTAAGGAAAAACATAATAATAAGCGGGGAAAAAAATCTACATACAGCACGACAACTCTTAACATCGAACCAAAAATTATGCGGAAAGAAAGCGTAATAACAGTTATCATTGATCTCCATATTTTAAATTACAAGCAATGCAATTATTTAAGTGGGCAAAGCGATAATTATAGTGGAGTTCCTTTTATTTTTGTCAATGAAAATGGATAATCGAAAATAAATACACGTTTCAGTTAGAAATATTGTGGTTAATCTCCGAAAAGAAAACAAATCGTATTAAGAAATTGCTAAGGCCGTGAAACTAAGTTGTGCTACTGTACAAACGATCATTAGAAATTATAATAATACAAATAGTACCGAAAATAAGCCCCGAACTGGTAGACCTAAGACTCTCTCAATACGCGATGTTAGTAGTATTATTAAAGTAGTCAACCAGGATCCAAAAATAAGTGCCCCAAAATATCGGAACACATCGAAAAATATTTCAATATAACTGTTAATCCTCGAACAATAAGAAATGTTCTACATTACAATGGATTTCATAGCAGAGTAGCACGAAGAAAACCACTAATTTCAGCCCAGAATCGTAAACTTCACCTCGAGTTTGCTAAAGCCCATCTAGATAAGGATATATACTTTTGTAAACGTGTTTTATTATTATTACTGACGAAAGTAAGTATAATATTTTCGGAAGTGATGGCCGTTCAAAAGGTTGGAGAAAATTAAATACTGCATTTGATCCAAAGAATTTTATACCCTCAGTTAAACATGGTGGCGTTAAAGTTATGGTTTGGGGTACCATTGCGTCGTCTGTAGAGGATTTTTGTCGAGAGTAATATGGACCGTTATCAATACAAAACCAAATTGGAACAAAATCTGAAGCCGTCTGTTGATATCTTGGGTTTGGGAAATCAATGGATTTTCCAACAAGATAACGACCCGAAGCATACTGCGCGCGTTGTTCGAAACTGACTTCTATACTATGCTCCAAGGCAGCTGAATTCACCACCCCAGTCACCAGATTCAAATCCAATAGAACACATTTCTGTCGTTACGTTGACGCGAAACATTAAAAACCGCCCTTATTCGTGATTGGCCGAAATAACATCCAATATAACGGAGAATTTGGTGGCATCATTGCCTCGTCGTCCTCAAGCTGTCATTGATGCCCAAGGTGGACCGACCAAATACTAAAAGATAACAAATTATCATTTTATTCATAATTTTTTTTGAATAATCAGGGGTGTTGTGGAATCCGATAGTTGTCGGAATCAGAATTGAAACCGATCAAAAACGTAGTAGGTGTCATGAATTCAGATATTATTGGTTTGATATTCGAAACATAATTTGTATCGGTTTTGGATGTCACGGAAACCAATTTTATCGGTTTTGCTATCAGAAACAAAGCAAGAAGATAGTCGCTCACAGATTTGAAATGTAAGCTAAGAAACCAAGTCATTTTATTATTTCGAATTAATGTATATTTATTTCTATAGGGGAAACCTAAGTGTAAAACACAAAATGTCTTAATTATTGAGTTTTTGGAAAAAATGCGGATATCTAAAGATATTAGATTTACAAAACGTAATAAATGTAATTTAACACCCAAATGCGTCCTTATCATTCGATAAATGTTATCTCTTAAACTCTTTCTTTAATTCAGAACTCATTAAAAACTTTAATAGGATTGCTACCAAATGTATTCATTTGCATGTTTTGTCACACTACTAAACAGCTGATTCGAATATTCGTTTTGCGTATGTTCGAAAAGACGAAAATCCAATCAGATTCTGTGACACCATTTAAAATCAGAATTGGTATGCAATTCTGACAGCTAAGCAGTTGTCTTGCATTCCACAACACCCCTGAATACTAAGTTTTTGTGGCTGTATGTACACTTTTTTCCCATGAATTTTTAATATTTTTGCTATTATTGGCTTTATTATGTGAGTTCCTTTCTTATTTTATAAATAAATTAACTTAAAAGTGCCTCCCTTTTGTAGTTATGTTTAGGGATCTGGGTTTGGAATGTTAGCAGAGTTTTTTATTAAAATTGAATCGAAATTCCAATTTAAAAAACATAGTTTTGAGCATTAAGTCTATGGACTTCGAGAAATCAACGGGAATAAATATTCAGAGCAAATTACTCTGCATGCTTTCTCAATTTATTTATAACCTTAAAGCAGCTCATGTCAAAACTACACGATATTCAATTGTTCTAATCACTTATTTTCTATCGCCTATTCTATTGCAAAGCCTTGTAAAATATTACAAAAAATCGAATTTCCTTACTTGGTAATGCTTAATAGCCCCGACAGGCGAGCAAAATTAATACGCATTAAGCCACGCTAACGCGCATTGCAATTTTATGGTGACAGACGGCAGATTTGTGCATTTAGACAGCTGATTGTGAAAATTGTTTATTTATTTAAAAAAAAAAAGTGAAATAAAAATGAACAAGAGAAATTATTAATAAAAATTTTGGTATTTTTGGAAAATCAATATAAATTTAACGAAAAAATTTGTTTATTATTAACTTCGTTCAAAGATAATAGAGTGAAATTAAAAGCAATAATTGATTCAAATGTGAAAAAAGTGTGCGAAAAAGTTAAGAATATTGGAAAAATGGATAGTTAAGAATATTGGAACTGTGCGTTGTTTATTTTCTGCCATCTAAAAATATTAAAATTTGTTTGTTTTGTTAATATACATAAACATAATTTAATTAGCAATATAAAACTGCTTACCCCTGATGCTGTAAACGCAAGGGAGGCGGCAGACTTCAAGTGATATCTGTCAAAAAATAGCAAAAATCGGCCATTTTTAAGCAGTGTTGCCTACTCAAATTTGGTAAATTCAGCTAAATGCACGAAATTCTTGTGCATTACAAATTTGCATTAACATGGGTCCAATGCGCAAGTAAATGTAAATTAAGCCCGCTAATGCATATTAGCGCTGTCGTCTGTCAGGTCTATAAGTCCCTTTCTTAAATTGGCCGACTATCAATAGTATTTTAACAGAAAATAACAAAGTAGCTGGTTTGAGATTAATGTAAATATCGTCAACTCTTCGGTAGAGTTGAGCCAATACTTCGACACAATTTCTAACAAATTTCACGAGTGTAATTTTGTGTCAATATGTTTTGTACTTCAATTTTTCGATTAAAAACGATATGCGAAGTAGTTCATTCAGACGTTCCAGCAATAGTCTCTTTTAAATACAATATATCCAAACATATCGACCGTACATTGGCTATATTTAAGCATTTACCACAAAGTAGCACTATTCTTATATCCTATAGCAAAACCTATGAGGGATATTAATATTGAAGCTGTTAAGCATTTCAGCATTGAGGAGATATCAGGCAATATACAGTTTAACACGACCGAACATGTCCCTAAATTCTTCACCTATTACTTCAACATCAATTAGTACACCTTCATTTGCAAGTAAGCTCAGACTTTTTCCCGACTATTTCAAACATGGGTGCGCAGGAAAGTATTGGAGATGAAAGACTACAAATTTAGGTAATACAATGGTGGAAGCAACTTAAAACTAACTTTGCACACATATGAAAATTTGTCCTTAAAATCTGGACTATACCTGCAAATAGTGCGGCGTCTGAACGTATATTTCATAAGTAGTAGAAGTATATATATTTGGAGTTAAATTTTATGTTATCGGATTCATAACTGTAAGAACTGTGAACTCATAACCAAACACTTGTGAGTATTTGCTTAATAGCCCTGACAGACGAGCAAAATTAATGCGCTTTAAGCAACGCTAATGCGCATTGCAATTTTATGTTGACAGACTTGTGCATTTAGACAGCTGATAGTGAAATTTGTTTATGTATTAAAAAAAAAATTAATAAAAATAAATAAGATAAATTATTAATAGAAATTTTGGTATTTTTGGAAAGTCAATATAAATTTACAAAAAAATTCGTTTATTATTAACTACGTTAAAACATAATAGAGTGAAATTAAAAGCAATAATTGATTGTAATGCGGAAAAAGTTAGGAATATTGGAAAAATGGATAGCAAACTGTGCGTTGTTTATTTTCTGCCATCTAAATATATTAAAATTTGTTTATGTCAATATACTTGGACATAATTGAATTAGCAATATAAAACTGCTTACCTCTGATGCTGCAAACGCAAAGGAGGCGGCTTTAAGCGACATCTGTCAAAAAATTGCAAAATTCGGCCATTTTTGAGCAGTGTTGCCTACTCAAATTTGGTAAATTCAGCTAAATGCACGAAATTCTTGTGCATTACAAACTTGCATTAACATGGGTCAAATGCGGAAATAAATGTAAATTAAGCTTGCTAATGCATATTTGCGCTGTCGCCTGTCAGGGCTGTAATACAAGTTAAGCAGTTGACAAGCTAAAACTCTGTCGCTCTCATAATAGTAAGTGAGCAGTAATCACACTTGTAATCTTTCCGTCAATAATTTGTGTGCTTCATACTCAATTTTTCGCAAGTAACTCAAAGTTGTATTTAAATCATTCACTGCAGATCACTGATTCGAACCACTTATGGCTGATTCACACAGAACTCTTGCTTCACATTATGCTCTCGTATGAGTTTGTTTGCATCGAAGCGAAAGGCAGAAAGGCGCAACAACATGTTTAAAAACTCTTATCTTTTTCCGCTTTGCCAAGTAGCAGTCGCCATTTTTATGAGAAGCGTTCATTGTGACATACCCGTTGCTTTGTTCGATTTGTTTGTTGTTAAAGCATGAATTGACACGAAAAGCGCGAAAAGTTGAATGTGCGTGGGCCATTACATTAAATTATTTTCGAGTCCCGGAACATTTTTTTTATTAATGACATACATTCTCATTAATTTAAGCAAGCCAATAACAGCATTTAATTAGACCAGCTTAACAATCTAAGCCCCTAAAGGTGTCGTACACTCTATTCATAGGTGCAATCTCTAAAGGTGGGAAAGTTACATTGTAATAGAATACGTTAAAATATAATTAAATGGTTGTTATACCATCAGATTCTTTACAGTTTTAATATTTCAGGTTAATTTTTCAGTAACTTTAAATGAATAGTGATGCCGAAATTATAAAAAAAAGTCTTAATGTACTCTCACTGTCATCCGAGTACTATAATATATACCTTTTTATAATCATACATAATTACTTATGTACACTAAGTTGCACATTCCTTTGTAGTGAACCTCCCACCTGTCACATAGGTTTTCACCAATTTGGAGCAAATAGATTTACCAATACACTTCTTATTGTTATGATTACGACATACATTCAGTACACATTTACAATTTTTAGACAAATTAGTACAGACAACTATTACTACAATTATAATTTAAAACACTACACACATCCTTAGCAGTACAACAAAATAAATAAACGCGCTCTTATTTATTTTCTTATAGTACCTGGATGTTTAGTATTATTTTACCTAAATATTGTTAAGCTAAATGATTTGTATAATATAAACATTTATTTTACTTTATATTTCATATAAAATCAGTCGTTTTTGTGTTTTTACGATTATTTATGTTCATATGACCTTATATCTGCTATATTAATTTTTTTGTTCGTGATTATGCAATTCCATCTGAAACGGATCGGCAAATAAATGGAAAGATCTAAATCGACTAAAGAAATACTTAAAAAACAGTACTAGTGAGTATCTTTGAGATTTGCAGAAGTTTCAGCAAATTATATATTTGTATGTTTTACGATTTATGTTTACTTTTATAACTGCAATAATAAGTATAAATGCTCAAGGTCTTTAAAACAAACATTAAGAATTATTTCCTTTTGACTTAGCGCTTTTAGTTATAATTAAAAAATTTGATTTAGTATTTGACGTGGTGGAACACGTATACGGTAAACCTGAACAAGAATAGATGCATGGAATTTAGTTCGTTTTATACACTTTGAAGACTTTCGCCAATTATATCCTCAGAAACAAATGTACGCCACCGCATAAGAGAATATAGAAGAGACTAAAACATTTCATATCGTGCTTCGTTGCTCTGATAATTATAAACATTTCAAAGCTCTTGCACACGTACATTAAAAAAGTAATAGTTACATTATACAATTTTTTAATACAAATCTAGTGACGACTTTACTTCCTTAAATTGTTCAGCTTATAGATAAATCCGAATAGCCAAATTATTGCTCGTTATTTGTATACAATTGGTTGTCGTTGTGCTACTAAATGAAGCAAAAGCTTATCAAAGAGCTGGTAAATGTGTTGTCTTTCTTTTCTCTTTTGTTGAATATAAGTGATTTCATATACGTTTGTTTCGACAAAATTGAAGACACCTAACAAAATAATATCGCATACAAAAGTAAATTTCTAAACAGTATACATTTTTACTCTCCTGACATCATGTTATGAACTTGCTCTAATTTAAAGGCAAGTCTCTGTTTTTGTGAAAATTCATCTTCTTCTAATGTTACAGTTAATTGTTCATTATATTTTACAGCATATGTATATAGTTCGTGGAGGGCACAATTTGTATTAAACTCCGTTGTATGTAGCTGAAATAAAAAGTTTCATTATATTAATGGGGGTTAATATATATATCTTTATATATATAATTCATACTCGCGATTCTTCGGCTAACATAGCATTCATGTCTTGATCGGAGATCGATGGCATTTCTCTTATATCACGATAATATCTTTCAACCCATTTGCGATATTCCGGTATATCTTTTGCGTACAACAATTTCGAGCTCGGAGAATCTTTACCTGTTTAAAATTTTGTACATTAATTTGATATAAAATACCTTACGAAATTACCTAAACGATGATCTGATGTTGAGCAAGAGTCCATAAACGTCTGTGCTACAACTGATAAGCAGGAATCAACTATATTTGATTTATGTATGTCAAACACAAAATTTGGATTTTTAATTAAATTAACCCAAAACCTAAAATAAAACTATTTTGTAAACAGAGAGCAAAGATGATCGAGAGAGATCCCACAGATATATTTACCTTAAGGGCAAACTATTACTTTTCCAAGTGTGCACAACTTCGTGGTCGGTTATTCCATGTAGTAATGCTTGATCGTCCAAAAAGTCAAACATATATTTTATTGCTAATGGCAATGCGGAGCCTCGGTGTGCCGTACTAAAGATTGTCTCAAAAAGATCATCGACAAATTTTTGCAAAGTTCCTTTGGTTGCTAACAGACGTGTTAAATATATCTCCGATACCAGCTTATTGACACGTTCACCCTCTTTTTGTATATCGCTATCGTGGTGTTTTACCAAATGCCAAAACTTTATACCATTTTCATGTAAGTCATTATTTAGAGGGCTACCAGCTCGGCTAAACGTTGGTGAGGAAGATGTATATTTCGATAAATTCAATGTTTCATATCTGTGGAAGAAACGCAAGGACCAAAACTTAATTTAATATGTTTAAAGAATATGAAAGAAATATTAATGTAGAACATAGATCAATGTGGAGAAGCCTAAAAAATTATAAAATAAATATTACAATGTTATATAACTTACTTGTGGCACTTTTCATTTCTATCAGAAAGTATTGAAAAGTTGTAATTTGAGCTTTGCTTGGGTACTAAGCTCAGTCCAGCGCCGTCAGGAACATTATAGTGTTGTAGTGTATTGAGTTTTTTCCATTCACTCTCAGTTTTCGAAGTTGTATCTTCATCATATAAAATTACACGACCACTAGCTCCCGTACGCCATTCTGAGAAAATGAAAATATGTATTGCAAGTGAAGGTTATATTGTTAATTTCGCCAGCAGTACCTAAATCTAAGTCATCTCTTCGTGGTCGTTGACTCCAGGGAATGTTACGATATATTGTGTCCAAGCACTTTTCCTTAACTTGACCAATTGTATCACAATCAAGGACCTTGACGGGTACATTTTCGGTATGTGTTGGCATCATATCAATACTATTGCAGAATATTGGCTGTTGTATAATACTAGCATATACCGTCATTGGGCGAAAATCGATAAGTTGACGTATAAGCTTTTCTTCACTTAGCGAGTAACGGGCCTCGTGTGTACACGCGTCAACGGGTCCTTTGTCTACTTGACCTTTGACTGCTCTAAACAGCATATACAATGGTTCGCCAGCACATTCTTTTAAGAACTTATACAGCAAAAAGGTGAACCAAGCACTAAGCATTTTTTCTGCCACACTTTCGGTACGACGCAACAGAAGTTTTGGATGACTTTTCCCTTCAATACATTTTTCAATCAAGTCACCAAGCAACGTTTTTAGTATGTCGGTGCAATATTCCAACTTTGATTGTAGTGTTACCATTATAAGAGAAGCGACGTTGACACGCTCACGCATGGAAAAGTAACGATTCGATTCCAGTGTCCGAATAAAAAGTAATAAAAATGTTTTATTCATTATAAGTTGACCAAACAGGCGCAATCCTTTTTCTTTGCGTAGTAATTCGGGACGTTCCCATTGTAGTACAATATGATCTTCGTGATTTGGAAAAAGAATTTTCATAGCATATGTACGATAGTCCAAAAAAGGTATTCCCCCGGAAGTAAGATCACCTGTTAAATCTGTCATTTCTGTTTGAAGTTCGGCAAAGGCTTCTTTACATTCCGCCGCAACACGAAGCTCTAATATATCCATTTGCTCTTGCATGTTACGCAAAACGCGATTTGATTCTGAAGTTTTCTTTTTGTATGCTACGAGAAATGCGACAAAAATCAAAAGAATCACCACTGTACCTGCTCCGATGCCTAACTGTACATTTTTGCTTAAGTCATGCATTAAATTTGGTGATGCATAACTCAATATCCCAATGCGATATTGCAAAGAATGTCCTATACGTACAATTACTTCTGGACCTGATTCATTACCCGATTCTGTTGCTACTTCTGGTGGAGGGCGGCATGTTAATTGTTGACGAGACAGTGATGTTATGTTACAAATACCTTTGCCAATTCGTACAATTACGTCCGTTTCCTTACATGCGCGATCCAAATTTCGTCCATTAATTGTTAAATATTCACTTTTATAATATTTTATATCCTCTTCGAAATTGTAATATAAAGGATTTGGATAAAGCTCAAAATGATTTTTTTGCTTACTAGAGAGATTTTGAACTCTTAAAACGTTGTCCATAATAAATCCATATTCTAGTAGTTCCGGATTATCTGCATCAAATATGTCATTGCCTGTTTCAATTACAGGAGAATAACATAACATATCCGTCGCCGATTGAACCTTACATTGGCTGTAAAATATTTCACTTTTATAATATACGTACATTCTTGGACTCTGAATATAGTTGAATTGAGTTCCGGTTACAGCGATTTCAATACCTCCTGCTGGAATACCACGGGGTACTTTTAGTTGGCTACTAGGACCTGACGATACTTGATCGATAGTGGGATCCAGAACATACTTAAAATTATATTCGTTAAACTCCCGGGGTCCATTGTCAAATAGCATTTTGAGGCGACCTTCTATGATACCTGGTGAAGGTGCGGTGCGACATATAGCTTCCGTAACATCTACGCTAATTATTTCGCAACGCAGATGCTCGTTTATAAATGCTTGAATTCGGGATCCGGCATTCAAATATTTGCCCACTATCCTTAAGTGAGTACCACCAGAAACTGGACCATATTGTGGCGAAAAATGTGTAATTTTTGGATCAACAAATTCGTAATCCTCTTTAGATTCACCCCTATAATCACCAATTTGTACAACAATGCGACCACTTCGATACAATTGAACACCAGGACTATCTACGTTGCAAACAATTTCCTTAGTATCAACATAGTATTCTGGAAAAGGCATGCAGCTGATACCGGCAATTCGTACGCCTGAATATATATCAGAGAAATTTTTTCCTAAATTAATACCGCGTATAGTAATGTTTGTCCCGCCTTCCCAGGGACCAGTTTTTGGATAAAATAAATGAATTTCAGGATTGGGGCAAGTTTCCATACGATTCAACCAATCCGTTTTACCTTCATTATTTTTATTACATTGTTCTTCAACTTCACACGTATTTGTAGACGAACACCAACCACAATTATATTTTTCTGATAAAGCTAAACACATACCACAGCTGTCAGCCATATCACGACATCTATATATCACAACTAAAAATAAAAAATGAAATATATTTTATATTATTAGTGTTCACTATAAAGCGAAAGAATTTTGATAAATTTAAAACACAGAAGGCCCAAGCAACGCTTGTTCGCTTCTCTCAACAATGCAAACCAAAGAAATGCCATGCAAAACAATGTATTTATGAGGTTAGAAGTTGCCAGAATTGAAAAAAAAAAAAATATTTTTCTCACATTTTCTGAAAGAGTAATATCTTAGAAATATTCTCCAAAAATGTTAAGTAAATCAGAAAAATACTTTTCTATATATTCGATAATTAGCAAAGGGTTCTCAGGCGGAACGTCCTGTAACAGGTATTTATTAGCAGCTGCAAGCGACTAGTAAAATTAAGTATACATCTTTAAATTAGTTTTTCTCAAATTATGTTTTTTGAACTGGTAACCACTGTAGCTCGAGAATCATAGGTTAGATTTAAAACAAATTAAAATTTACAGTTTTTTTTTTCAAATCAAGTCATGTCGGAATCTTAATGATGCTATGATTTCAAAATAATAAAATAAAATAATTTACTGGTAAAAAAATTATTTCAAATTGTAAATTTGAAGTGGTTTTAAGTGAATTTTATTCTTGTTATAAATACTACTTACCATGAATATCATGAGGGTTATCGAGTGGCTTTGAGCCACCCCAGATAACAGCAAATGTTGCAGTTAAATTAGGAGAGCGTGAAGTGTATTGGAACTCCATATTGTCACAATATATAGTATCTCCCAATAATTGTGCATTTAAACTAGTGACACGTCCTTCGATATTAAACTGGCATACAAAACGTGTTTGTACTATAAACTGCCCAATTATATGCACTTTAACTTTTATGGACTTACTAGTCCCAGCAGCAACAAGCATCTCACTACCTTCACCAGTGGCGTTTATAGTTGGACAAAAACCAGGACCTGAACGGTAGCTAGGTCCAATGCGACTAACTCCAGTAACAAGAATGTCATTGCGACAATTTTCAGCAGTGTCATGTGTACATCGATGAGCTTCCACACACCAATCGCAAGGAAATTCCGAAGATACACAGCGAGTACATGATGAATGTGTGCTACAATCAAAAAAAGTAAAATCGGTGGAGACAAGATCTGGTCCATCCTTAGTTCGTACGGATAGTTTGGCGGTGAAATGATGTTTTCCCTGTTCTATTTGTGGTAGCATATCTGTACGTGGAGTTGTGCAATTCACACCATTACGCTTTTTTGTAGCATTCGTAAAAAGTGCTTTTTCTTCCGTAGTAAATGCGCAAACAAGATTTTCTTTCAATTGCGGCAAATGGTCGATAATGAGTTCTAAAGTTCTTGCTGTAGTTCGCTGAAGTTGATGTGGTACAACACTTGTAATTGTAGTGCATTTGCCTGTTTTATAACTAACCCAGTAGAGAGGGTCATTAGCATCGTCTTGGCAACTAGAACGTGGACTACATTTGTTTTCAAGCGAACACCATCCGCAATAGGGATCGCGTGCACCCAAACACTCTCCACACGTTCTATAGTCGGAGCAATCATAAACCTTAACTTTAGCTACTTCATTAAGCGACATTACGTATATAAAAAGATTTCGGCTATCAAAGTGCATATCTGGATTAATAGGAGAACCCACTTTTATTGGTATATCCGCGTACTCATTTGCGGAATCCACTGATTCAACAACTACTTTTTTTAAATGTCCATTTGCAGTGCCAATGAAAACGACCGTATAGCCACTAGTACTTGTAGCCGCAACTGCTGTGAGCCGAGTATCAAACTTGGCTACCGGTACAACGGCAATGGGTTGTTCACCTCCTAATGGCGAATTCACGTCGAGTCCGCAAAAATCCTCGCCAATAGTTTGGAGTTTCTATGAACAAGTGCAAAATAATATTCGTTATTTGTCTGAAGTTATTTGATTAAGAATTTAAGTTATTATAAATGATCTGAGAGTCGAGACGAGTAGAAATTCGGGTGACTGTCTGTTCGTCCATATGTCTATGCAAGACAGAACTTGAGTAAATAGAAGATATCCTGATAAAACTTTGCACACGTGTTTCTTGAAAGAATTGGCAGGCAGTATCATCGGATTATTGCAGTCCCACAAAAGGCAATATTACGATTCTTGGGGCGCCGCGATTTGATGGTACCGATAGATAGAGGAGGTCCTCAGGATTAAAAAATATGTACACATATACCATCCTCAGACGCATAGTTTTCGAGATATTTCACTTTAAAGTTCAAAAATTTGTTAAAACAATGCTCGTCATTTCACTATGTTTAACCCCATTTTCACACATTTTTTAATTAATATATATTTAATTACACTGTAGACATTCGTATATATCAAAAATTTATATTAATTGTATATTTTTTAAGAAAATAAATATACTTTAAAACAATTTTGCACATACGAAGTTTCAAGCGATTTGTGTGTTTACATTTATGACAAATAGCAGTGTTGCCATACTTTGTGTCCTGAATATACATATATCAAACATTTGTTGAAACTATGAATACCCCGGTGTTCGATCGATGAGGGTTATTTTTTTTGAAGCGCGGCCGAAGGCCGCCAGTGCAGAAAGTAGTTCGACACAAAGGAACTATGAATACCCCGGTGTTCGATCGATGAGGGTTATTTTTTTTGAAACGCGGCCGAAGGCCGCCAGTGCAGAAAGTAGTTCGACACAAAAGAACTATGAATACCCCGGTGTTCGATCGATGAGTAAACTACTATATTATTATTATTATTTTTTATCTTTATTTATCAATTAACATAACATAAAAAAACCATTTGTACCATTTTCTTTATATATGTTAAACAGAAAAATTTTTAATAGTTTTTGTAAAAGACAATATGTGGCAACACTGGTATTTGTCATGACATGTAAAGAAAAACAAAACAAAATAAGAGTGAATTGCATGTAAAATTATGGAACTTTGAAGTGAAATATCTCGAAAACTATGCGTCTGAGGACGGTATATGTGTGTATATTTTTTAATCCTCCTCTATTCATCGGTACCATCAAATCGCGGCGCCCCAAGAATCGTAATCGTGCCCCACAAAATGCCGCTAAGCGGAAACCTAAGTATGTTGTATTATGATTAAAAAAAAACAACTGTAATTTGATTCAAGAAAACGCTGTGTAGTCTTAAATTAAAAAAAAAAGTGGGTATGGCCTGCCTCTAATGAGTACAAATCACAAACCTCTTAAACTAGATCAACCAAACTACCTAAGGAGGACTCCATTCGATGACTCCTCAAAAAATATGTGAAATCAGACAGTAAGCACGTCTACACCTCATATAACGGTTATGTTGAAAACTACTAAAGGTGCGATAATTCTAAAAAATAAACACCGTCAGGGTCAATAAACTTTACACTCGAAATGGCACGAAAAAGGCTTCAATTGGAGCCAGTATTAAAATTAGAACATGCACATGGAGTCCTTATCTTTTACACATTTATGCTAAAATGTGGAAATCCTCGAAATTGTATTGTAACCATGCAATACTACATACATATGTATATGCTAATATTTCAACGTCCATCTGATTCTTTCACTTTACAGTTTATAGACAACAATTGGCCGAATACGTTGGCCCCGGTGCCAATTGCCGACTTTTGATCAAAAATATCGGTAAAAGTCTGAGATATATTGTAGAAATTCGAAAAGAATGTGTTTCTGATAATTATGTCTTGGACTGGGACAACACTTCTTTTAACCCTTATGTGAGCACCCAGTTTTAGCCACGTTAATGAGCACCCAGGGTACCCTGGTACCCACCACTATAATAACATACTTTCGAAGTTTGGAAGCGAACGAAATTCTGAAAAAACAATTTAATAATTCTCTTAAGAGAATATTTTAGCTGTGTTTGATTCTTGTCGCCCATTTTATTTTTCTGGAAGAGAAATCGGGATAAGGATTTCACGCGCTCTGCGGGTGGGATGCGGTCAGTTTTCATGTGTTCGAAATGTTTGTAGTTGTGCTAGTATCTAAGAATAGACTCATTTCAGTGACTTCGGAGTACACAGTGACGCTGCTTGGCAATTGTGAATCAGTGAGAAGTGAACAGTTGATGAGAAATGTCATGTAAAGGACGAAAAGTCGACTGCGTTGATGAGCATAGAGCGGCTTTGCGTTAGAATCGACATTATTAACCATCTGGAGAAGAAGATAAGAGCTCAGAATATGAAGATGAGGATTGGCCTCCACGCTCTGCCACTGCAAGCGAGACGTCCGAAAGGGGAGGGGGGAGATGACCAGTGAGTCAGAAGCAGGTACAGAAAATGCCAATGAATACGTTGCGAAAGACAAAACTGTTTGGTGTAAGAAGCTGCCTGAAATTCGACAAACTGCTTCTCACAATATGTTGCAACTGAAAAGTGGCCCTGCTAGATCTACAAAAAAATTGTCCATAGGAGATACATTTAAGCCTATAATCTCAGTTGAAATGGTTGATTTTATTATTCGCTATACTAACCAGAAAGCTCTAAGCGTCTATAAAGATCATAACGCAAAAAATCCTAATTCGAATAGAGCGTGGCGTTCGGTAACAGTGCAAGAAATGTATGCGTTCATTGGGATTCTGATTCGATCTGGCGTCAATAATTCGAATACGAATCATACTATCGATATGTGGAAGAGTAACTCGTATCCTCTTTATCGTGCGGCGATGGGTTTCAACAGATTTCGATCTATTTTGCGTTATATTCGTTTTGATGATACCAACACACGCCAAGCACGTACAGAAATTGACAAAGCTGCTCCTATACGTGATTTATGGACAATGTTCAATGCAAATTTGGGTAAAGTTTACAAACCTACGGAAAATTTAAAAATCGATGAGCAGCTTTATCCTTATCGTGGGAACACAAAATTCACACAGTGCATTCCTTCGAAACCCGCTAAATACGGCATACAAATTTGGTGGATTTGCAATGCTGAAACCGCATATCCCTTGTCGGGAATTCTTTACACAGGAAAAACTGCCAATGTTCGAGAAAAAAATCAAGGAGAGAGAGTCGTCAAAAATTGCAGCTCCAATCAAAGGAAGTGGCCGAAATATAACAATGGACAATTATTTTACGACTTTGTCTCTTGCTAAACACTTGCTCTCATGGAAATTTACAATCACTGGTCCATTGAAGAAAAATAAGCCTTATGTATATACCCAAACAAATGGCTGCAAAAAAATCTAGACCTAAGTAAATTCTCTTCTCTCTTCGATTTTCACGAACGTTCTGTTGCGCTTTGTTCATATGTCCCGGAAAAAAACTAAGCTCTTATTCTTATTAAAAGCGTGCTCGGATTTTCGCTTACCCCTGTCACTGTTGCTGAACAAGAAATTGAGCCTCGCGACAGCTCTGGTAGAAAAAAAGTCACTGGTTCTTGTCACGTTTGCTACCAACTGACAATCAAAAGGCGAAGAAAAACTCGAAAAAATTGTATCGAAAGTAAAATGTCCTGATTGTGCTGAATAATTAATGAATATTCAATAAATTTATGTTGTCAATTCATGTAATTATTTATTTATTATCCCAAGTTATCTAGTTGAAACATTTATCAGTATTGAATCTCATTTACAGATGATTGCATTGTTTTTCATATAGTAGGTACCCGGGTGCTCCAAGCGAATTACCTAATTTCAAAAATATTTTTAAACTTCATAACATTTTTTTTTTCAATTTTGTATACTGAAATAGCTCTGATGAAAGTTAAATCGCAAGGATCCGGAAGCTCAGTTCGAAAAAAAATTGTTTCACCGAATTACTAGCAGAAAAGTGTGGTGGTGGACACCCGGGTACCCCGGTGCTCACATAAGGGTTAACCACATAAATCGTTCGATATGTGAGTTATCTTGCCAAACTTTTATTATCGTTTCGAACAAAAATCGTTGGACGCTAAAAGCTCGACCATGAAAAAAAGCAGGTACACTTGAATTTTGTTTCTAATGGAATCAGTCCAAACCTTCTCCAACCACAATATATATAATATGTTGTCAAAATGTATTCATAAAAGTTATGAGGTTTATTTGAATGGAATTGTTCTAGACATTGGCCTAACCCTCATAACCCTAATATAATGATTTCCGATCCTCTCTGGTTGCTGCTTTCCCCATCAATCTAAGAATGATTTTAAGTGATAACAAATATACATCAAGTATTTTTACTAGCAACAACAATACTACTACTAAATGCTCTCGAATTATAACTTTTATTGCTATAACCTATTAGAAAAATTTTAAAAATCAAAAACAAAAATTGTGCATAATACTTACAGTTGGAACACATAACATATTTGGTGATATAAAATCCAGACCACGAGAGCCAACGCCATTAAAGCAAGATTTGATATTCTGCATAAATTTTCGCCGTATAGATTTTAACGAGTAAATGCATAAAGCTGAATTATCAGTAGATACATTTCCATCTCCAACACTAAATACTCCGAAGAGAACGTCATCTTGGACGGTTATGCCCAGACTTCCGGCTAAATCCATACTCGGCTTACCCAAGTAACCAGCCTGAACTAGATTATATTTAGTACCACCAGTTATACAGTCAATTGGGATTTCTGTGTATGAATAGTAGTTTGAGTCTTCTTGGCAAATACGCACAATTTTCGTTATATACTCTTTCGGTGAAGAATGATAATTGTGTTTCAATTGGGTCGTTAAAAAATATGAAAATCTTTCAGAACTAAATCCATAAACGTAATTTATTAAATAGCCTTCTCGGGCGTACGAATTTATAAAGGTTCTTGTGCCCGTTGTTACTGCCGATGATGCGATTTGAAACATTTTAGTTTTTTCGAGTGAGCGTGATGCTACAGCAGGAATCTCGCTACGATATGGAGAATTATTTGTGTACGTGACACCTACATACATGACGTTGGTGATCGACGGTTGCGGTGGCCCTGGCGCTATGAATGCTACAGTAGATGAGTTTGCATCATTCGCAACAACGGCATCTGGTACATCCTGTTCGACAATGCTAATATTTTGCAAATTACGGACAGAGCACGTGCCTTGAAATAAAGATCCGCACGCAATTAAACGTGAGGTAGCACGATCGATCAGCAGCACCTTGTTATAATTGTCTGTAGGCTTGCGTACGGCATGAGCTGGGCAATCTAAGACAGTGCATTCGACCGAGTCATTTTTTGGGCCGGTTTTTACTGTTTCGTGTAATTCTAGCTGCGGTGAAAGTTGATATAAATAATTGACACCACCCACAAATACTCGTCCAGTGAATGTGTCGACAACCAAATGATTTAACGGTGTATCAAAATTAATGTTATTAGTTATTACGTTGCTATAGTTTTTGGCATCAACAGCACCTCCTTTTCCGCTATCGTCTCCATCACCGAATTGTGCTGAGGCAGATGAAGATGGTGAACTTCCGCCGTTACTATCAGAAAGCGCAGCTTTTAAGCTAGCAGATGTAAAACCGTCGATTATACCGTCGCTATTTTGCACAAGGTCCTGTTCATCGCTCAAAAGTTCTGTCTTGTGAATATGTACCGCATTTAATAAGGAGCTGGCGTATAAAATATCTGTGCCGATGTGATTATTATCATTAATTCTACTACTACTTTTACTTTGGCTATTTTGGGTATTAATGCTTCTTATAGAGGTCACGTAATGTAGCATGAATGCCAGAAGGAACCAAATTATAACCCGCATGATTCATAACATCAAATCTAAAAAGAAATAATTAATACGAAAAATATAAAATCTATATTATCTGCATTGTAACCCATTGAGTAATTTAATTTTATTAAAAATATTAAAAGAATGTATTTTAACATTTTTATTTCATACGATTTATTACTACTGTTTACTGTTGCGGTGATCAGATATAATCAAGTTATAACCAAAATTGAAATCTCGTTACAACATGAATATTCAATTGGCTGCAAATTATTAAATAAAAAACGGTTTTTTTATTCTTGCTATATAAATTTTATAAATTTAAGAAATCAAAACCGAGTTCGGTAGTTCTTTGTCTGAGGTTGTACTGTTTTTATAAAAAAATGGAATATGTCTTACCTTTATAATTCTGTACAAAAAAATAACTTTTTATTTGACAAGGTCACTCTCGAGAGTCTCGAATGATGATATTCCAGTATCGCTATTTCAATTAATTTATTATGTTTCGTTTACTGGTATTAACTAGTAATACATATGAACATAATACACACAACAAGCAGTTAGAAGTTCTGAACGTGTAACGTTATAATATTCTGTATACTCTTTTAAGTAGACGATAATAAAAAAGTCCTAAAACTTTAGACAGATATCTATTCAGAATAGCAGGAATTTCGGTGTAAAAACATACATCAACAGTTTACTTTGACAAGATTTGACCGGCGAAATAAACACACATGACTTTCTTTATCAACTTCCATAAAGGTTACAAGTGGCATACCAAAGTTTAATAAAAGAAGAAAGTAGCCAGAATTTTCAAATATCCATTTATATTGAAGAAATATTCTCTGAAAAATTAAATTAAATCCGACGAATACTTTTAGAGTTATTTGATAATTAGCAAAGGATTTATTTTTTTATGTCCGATTGAATTTAAATGTGTCTCCAAGGATTAGTGATGGTCTCCGCAAGGAGCTTCGGTTAGAACTAGATAAGCATAAAACGCCATTACCTTTAATGTTTGGAAATATGAAGACTAAAACGACACATTAAATATCACATATACTTTTATATTCTACCCTCCATGTATGTAAACATACATAGAGGTGGGTATGCACCGTTTGAATTGACACGCGTACTCCACGCTTATTCTTTATACGTATACGCTGTATGCGCGCAGCATGCATTGTAATTTTTTTATTTTTAGTTACTAATAAAACCTTGCTAAAGCGACATCTTTAATAGGTTATGGGCCCAGATAGCATCA
Organism: Bactrocera neohumeralis; assembly: GCF_024586455.1. Lineage (NCBI taxonomy): Eukaryota > Metazoa > Arthropoda > Insecta > Diptera > Tephritidae > Bactrocera > Bactrocera neohumeralis. The sequence goes on from NW_026089624.1 coordinate 19,918,663, forward strand.
CAGTTCGATTGAAAGTGAAATTTTGCAGTAACTTATGTACATAAATTGCAATCGAATTAAGTTTTTGTAAAATACTGAACTTATTCCGTGTCGGGTAACTGTATTCTTCTTCAAAATATGTCTTTGCAAATTGAGAAATTGAGTGAAGAAAATTATGATGTGTGGTGTCTATCGATGCAGTGTTCTGATAACATCAGACCTATGGGACGTCATTTCATCAAGCCTGAATCAGAGACAGAGTTAACACGTTCTACCCGGGGCATTTTTTGCGTGTTCGTATACAGCGCGTGCACGAGAAACCAACTTGTTCGTTTGCGGAATTTTTCTGATGCGCAATTGTTTTCGTTATTGTGAGCAGACAATTTTACGAATTTTGAAGAAGGTGATCGGTTAGTTGAATCGCGATTTCTAAAATATTTTAATAACCACACTTCAGAAAGAACTGCAAAAATTAATTTTGTATATGTTTACTTATTGTCATTCTCATTTTCATTTTAGATACTAAGTTTGAAGAATTATTATTTTTATTTTTGAAAATAACTGAATAACTAAATTTTGTTTTGCTTCAGAAAGAACTACAAAAAAAAAATTTTGTTTATGTTGAAAACGCCTACAATAAATATAAATTTATAATTTCCAATCTATTTTGTTAAATTTCTTTCTAGTATGGATTTTCTAGTATGTCTCATTCTAGTATGGCTTTTGAATAAAAAGTATAAACATTTGTGTACCACCGGTGGTACACACCGCCAGATAAATGAATTTGCCTGTGTACCACCGGTGGTACACGCCGCTCAGTGGGGTAAATGGTGCTCAAAATGTAGATTAATTCCCACAAGTCTTCTAGTTATGGAAAAGTTATTTTTTTTTAGTTAATTAATCATAAAGAAGTAAGAAAATAATGCAATTCGAGTTTTTTGGTTGTTTTTTTTTTCTTAAAAAACAAAAATATGCTGAACATCGGCTTTCTAAATTTTTATTTTTTTTTAAGCTTCAAATTTAATTACAATATATAAACTGTTTCTTGATCACTATAATCATATTCATGATCATTGTCGTCTTCACTTGAATTTTTATCATCGCCTTCATCATCATCGTCATCATCATCGTCATCATCAACTTCATTATTATTGCCACTCTCTATCACGATCAACTCTAATGCTTCTTCGGGTAAATCCTGCACTTTTTTTTGGTAATTTTCTTGTTGTTGATATAACGGGGTCAGAACTGATTAAAAGTCTGTTAAATATGTCTTCATTTGCTTTTTTTCTGCTGCATTTGCGAGAAAAATGTTCTCTAAAATTCTTAAAATCTTTGTTTCGAGCTTCCTGAGCTTCTTCTGATAATTGTCCGATTGGCAACATAGCGTGCGATATTATCTCTGGTCCATGGATAAAATATTTGTGAAGTGTTGGAGGCATGTTATACCAAGGATAACATTTAACGAAATATTTTGCTGTATTTAAAGGGTAGTCACGAAACTTCTGTACCTCAATATCGTGCCCACTAGAAACAACTGCGAGTATTGTATGCATCTTTTTAATCAAATTTATGTCAACTTTAGTAATTGCTGCTGACATCTCGGGATTATGAAAGAAACGTCTAGCTGTATTGCCATCGTTAGAATTCCCAAAGCCAGGTTTCGGTTCGTCTACAATCAGACCAATTTTATCTTTAAATCCTTTTTGAATCCGTGCTTTATTTTCCGAAACTAATAGTTTCTCGCTTTCTGTTCGAGCTTGCCACTTTTTATAGACACTTTATATAAGTGGAGAAGAAATTCAAAGAACCTAATCCACCCATGAAGTATTGAAAGCCCAAATTGTAAATTTTCTGTTTTTACAACTTTCTTCACCATTTCATCAATTTTATTAAAATCTTTCGAGCTAGCTCCACATAAATAACATTTTTGTGTAGATGTTGTTTCTGTTAATGCGTTGCATACTTGCATAGATAAAATTAAATTGTGTTTAACTTCCAAATATTTATTTCCATAAGGTATAACCGAATTTAAAAGATTTCGTATTTCTATACCAACTCTTTCGTTTTCAGTTCTAGAAACAGCTGTGGACTCTTTTACAAATTCAATTTTTAAAGGCCTGCAGAACCTGGCAGAAGCTAGGCGCGGATTTTGCCACATAATTTTGCTTCCACAAATCAACCTGTTTGGAACTACAGGTGATGAAAACTGATGAATCATTTGCACCCGGATTATGGTACGCTTGCTTATGTGAGCTGTGTCCAGAGCTTCCATCGAATCCCCACTTAGTGTACAAGCATAAATTCGTCATTTCCCCATCGTTCAATGTTTTAATTACGTTATTTTGGGCTAAAGTTATACGCTCAGTGGTATGGTCTAAAAGGGCTTGCAAGCTTACTTGTGCTGAAATCTCGCAAAAATGCATGCTCTCACGTCTAGGATAACAATCGTTTTTTGCTGATTGGACATATGAATAGCAAGGAAACCTATCTGGAGCAGATTGCCTTATAACATTGTACTGTTGTCGAGATAACTTTGCTTCCACCAAAACAAATAAAGCGTCTTCTTTGGACATTTGCTGTGATAGTGATGATTTGGCAATACTTTTATGAAATTTTTTCGCTCTCGTTGGTGAACTTGCAACCTCTTTCACTATCTTTGACGCTTCCACTTGCCCTGAAGCTCTAAAACTCATTTATGCAGCATAAGCTAATAAAGGCAAAGGCACACTATCTCTTAAAAATTTACTTTTTTGCTTCGTTTTCTCGTTTGATTCTTCAAATGAAAGTTCTTTGCGGCCACGTTTCATTCCTTGTGGATGGGTGAAACCTATCGAAGAATCCAGCCAACTTTGGTTTATTCTAAGGAAACGCTCTTCATGCCTATTGGCTCTGCTCCAACGAATTTTAAATTGACTAATAAAGGTCTTTATCCTGTCATCAAACTCTTTTATAAATTCATCAGATGGCTCAATACGCTTTTTCAATTGCTCTTTTAAAAATTCAAATTTTTCATTAAATTTATCACAGCCAGAGTTTTTCATTACGTCATAAAGACTTTGACGAGGAACCCAAATTACATAGAACTGGTTCCTATAAGGAAGATAATAATATTTTTATCCTCTTTAAATGTAGTCAATGTCGGTATCGCTTTTACCATGTTAGTTAAATATACATCACTATTGTTATTTCTCTCGACTGCACATGACATACAAACATTAGTAATAAAAATTGCGCGGGAAAAAACAATGTCGGTTATCATGATTTTACATATACCCTAAACCTTAGATAAGAACCTTATGCCATATTAAATAATTATTACAAAATGTAAGAAATCAAAATAATTTTATTTCAAAAATGTATGTGATGATGTTTATTATTATACATATGTAAGTAAAACGCGAATTTTAGACTATTCCATAATATGTTCTTATGCATTTAAAATGCCGCTTATCGTAACGTAGGGTGTGAACAAACCAAACAGGCATCCACTGAACAACAAAAACAATAACAAACCTTTTTTTTTGCAATTGCTGTATTTGTTCTTCTTCTGCCTTCAGAAATTCGTGTATATTTGAGTCGTCGCACTCGCGAATTGGCACTCACGTCACTGTTGACAGTCATAACTTTGAAGTTTTAGATAATTTCGTCTATTTAGGAACCAGCATTATTAACACCATAAACAATGTCAGCCTGGAAATCCAACGCAGGATTGCTCTTGCCAACAGGTGCTACTTCGGACTGAGTAGGCAATTGAAAAATAAAGTCCTCTCTCGACGAACAAAAGCTAAACTCTATAAGTCGCTCATAATTCCCGTCCTGCTGTATGGTGCAGAGGCTTGGGCGATGACAACAACCGATGAGTCGACGTTACGAGTTTTCGAGAGAAAAATTCTGCGAAAGATTTATGGTCCTTTGCGCATTGGCCACGGCGAATATCGCATTCGATGGAACGATGAGCTGTGAGCAGCTCTGAAAGTATTCGACGCAGTACCCGCCGGGGGAAGCAGTAATAAAATTGGAAAAAACAATGTCGGTTAGATTTTACATATACCCTAAACCTTTGTAGAAGAACCTCCATATTAAATAATTATTACAAATGGATGTGATGATGTTTATTATTATACATATGTAAGTAAAACGCGAATTTTAGAATATTCCATAATATGTTCTTATGCCCGTTGTAACGTAGAAGGACCTGACTTCGCTTGGAATATCCAATTGGCGCCACGTAGCGAAAAGAAGAAACGACTGGCGCGCTGTTGTTCGAACTCTGCTATAATCGCGTAAGCGAGGCTGTCTACGCCAATTAAGAAAAAGAAGAATCTGAGAGACATATGTAAGGTAAATGAAGAGCAGACAGAGAATGATGAAAAAGCGTTTATAATACACACGAAGGATTCGAAAGGAAGAAACAACAAGAAAAGTTATGGTTCTGTTAGCGGGCAACAAAGAAAGGCGATAAAATCGTTACAGTGTTGGGTATGTGGGCCATGCGAAATGCAAGGAAAAACGTATTCTTTTTCGTGCTTAGGTTATCAATCGGAAAAAATTTCGAGAAGTGCATGATGTCTCGATAGTGGTGCTACATTTGTGTCGCGAGTGTACATATTTTAGTGACTATAAGCAACATAAAGAGCAAGTACTGCTTGCAGACAACAGTTATATTTAAAGTGAAGGTCATGGTATAGTACGCGTGAAATGGCGTGAGTATATAATCAAACTAGTTGAGGTGTTTATATACAACTGCAGTGTAACTTCATGTCGGTGTCAAAGGCAATAGAAAATGGCCATAGAGTGAACTTTACAAAAACCAAAACTCAAATAATTGAGAGTGATGGCACAGTTATACTCAAGGCAAAATACGCTAATATTTGTTCATATTTTAAATTTCAGGTGTCTGCGTCGCATTTGTGGCACAATGATTCGGGCACTTAATTTCGGCAGTCTTAATATCTTCTTCTTAATTGGCATAGACACCGCTTACGCGATTATAGCCGAGTTAACAACAGCGCGCCAGTCGTTTCTACTTTTCGCTACGTGGCGCCAATTGGATATTCCAAGCGTAGCCAGGTCCTTCTCCACTTGGTCCTTCCAACGGAGTGGAGGTCTTCCTCTTCCTCTGCTTCCCCCGGCGGGTACAGCGTCGAATACTTTCAGAGCTGGAGTGTTTTCGTCCATTCGGACAACATGACCTAGCCAGCGTAGCCGCTGTCTTTTAATTCGCTGAACTATGTCAATGTCGTCGTATATCTCGTACAGCTCATCGTTCCATCGAATGCGATATTCGCCGTGGCCAACGCGCAAAGGACCATAAATCTTTCGCAGAACTTTTCTCTCGAAAACTCGCAACGTCGACTCATCAGTTGTTGACAACGTCCAAGCCTCTGCACCATATAGCAGGACGGGAATTATGAGCGACTTATAGAGTTTGGCTTTTGTTCGTCGAGAGAGGACTTTTGGCAGTCTTAATAAGATGGTTAAAAAAAAAAAATGGTAAGTGAACGGTGACAATGTGTGTGAAACATATGCAAAAAGCAAAATTTGTGTTAGGAAATTTCCAAAGGCCAGTGAAAATCGCGTAAAAGAAGTTTTGGACTTACTGCACACTTCATTTGCGGTCCAATAAATAAATAAGAATCCATTGGTGGAGCACGGTATTTTGTGACATTTATCGATGATCGATCTAGATATGTACGTATTCGTGTATTTTTTTAAATCGCGAGATGAAGTTTAAGACAAATTTAAAGAATTAAAATCACTCGCGGAAAATCAAAGCGGTAGAAAGCTGAAAGCGCTAAGAAGTTATAACTATCGTGAATATTTAAGTGACGCATTTGATCATTTTGATCAACAGTGGTATCCAGAGACAGCTGACAGTTCCGCACACCACACAGCAGAATGGTGTGGCAGTGCGCGCTAATGGAACATTAATAGATCTGGCGTGTAGTACGCTATTGCATGCTGGTCTTCCTGAGAGGTTTTGGGCAGAGGCGATAAAAACAGCCTCGTTCTTGAGGAATCGTGCGGAGACATCAACACTTCCTGGCATGACACCTTTTAATGTGTGGTCAGGAAGAAGGCCATATGATGGGCATCTAAAAATATTTGGTGCCAAATGCATTGCTTTGGATGAAACACACGAAAAGAAATTCTCTCCAAAGGGCGAAGAGCATATTATGGCAGAAACGGCAAAGGCATACCACCTATATAACCCTGATAAACAAAAATTGATCGAGGCCCGTGACGTCATATTCATAGAAGACGATATAATGGCGAATAAAATTGTGCGGCAACTGAGGGTCAGATTGTTCCACTCGAATATGGCAACTCGGAAGATATATTTGATTACTCTGACAAACTTCCAGAAGTAGAACCTTAAGCCGTTACCGACGGCCTGCCGAGTATTGAAATACAACAAGATATGGCTCCAGAAGTGGACTATCAAGGTAACCCTCGAGATACCCAAATGAAGGGTCCTGGGCGACCAAAGATTATACGTACTGGTTTACCAGATGTTGGACGTTCTTACACCTGATGATGTAGCAGTCCCAAAAAGTCTAAACGAGGCATTGGACTCGACAGGTACATTAGAGCTGCAGCTCCATTATAAGAAGAATGGACAGAACATTCACTGTTACGTGGATGCGGATTGAGCTGGCGAATCCACCGATTGCATATAATTACTGGTTGGGCCTTCTTCACAGCAGGTGCTGTATTCAGCAAGGAGTCTAAGAACCAAAACGTTGTTGTAGCCCTGAGCAGCACAGAAACCGAGTACATTGCCTTATCCACGGTGGCAAAATAAGCAGTGTATATTAAGAAGCTGGTCGGCGAAATCGGATTTGGATCCATTGAGGCGATACCGGTGCAAAACGATAATCAAAGTGCACAAAAGCTGTTTTATGCTGTTTTTTCTTAAATTTTAAGAAAAAATAAAAATATCGGGAGGAATATAAGTATGGGTATACAGTAATATTTATTAATATTCAAGGAGAACGAATCAGTAATTATAACAAAAAAAAACATAATAGAAGCATAAGGCAGGCCAATTCAGCAATGTAATTGGCTGATTTTGAAGCCACTGAACTGAACAGGCCTTGACTTATGGCGGAGATTTATACAAATAACGGTATATCTTCCAAAAACGGTACGAGATGGTTTTTAAGCAAGTTCATGTATGCTACAGAGTCTAGCTTGCCCACACCGTAACACTTCGTCCGCCGAACATAACCGTTTTCATTGTATACTTTGGGCCCAATTATTTAAGGGGGGAGATACCTGTAGAATTTTCAAAGAATGAAACAAAATTTTTTTCATTCTATTCAATTGAAAAACTATTCAAAAATATAGTCCCTAAGTTTCATTGGTTTACTCCGAATATTTTCGAAGAAATAGGCCCTAGAAGTATTGCACTTCATGCTGCGGTCTATACAACCGGAGAACTTTGAAGCTCAGTTCTTAGAAACTAACTTTTTTCATGCGGCGGTCAAAATTGCGAGCGAATTATTCAATCGATTTAATTGAACTAAAGCGTATTTTATATACAATTTTATACTCAAGTGCGAGATAGAGCTCTTTTCCGAGAAAAATGGCATTTTGATAGTTGTTTTACTATTTTGATGTCGAAAAACACGGGTAAAAGTGGCACAATTTTTCGAAATTCTAAAAACCCCTCTACTACGCTCGTTATAAAAGCTTCCAGATTAAATATCATTGATATTTCTGCCATTTTGTTTTTTTTTTTTGACATAAAATAATTTTTGTTTATAGTTCAATAATTTCTCTTAATATATATGCAAAAAGTCGAATGTGCTCTGTTTTTACTCTTCGATAATAAAATTGGAAAAAATTTACCTTTTTTTCACGGTACTAAAGGTTGCAACGTCCCATGTTAATTTTTCACACTGTTGTCTAATAAAAACTTTATTTACAGCTAATCTCGCAAAAAAATCACAACCTGAAACGCAAACGATTTAATAAAAATTTTCAGGGTGTGCTAATTAAAAGGCCAGCTTGAATTAAAAGCTTTTATGAAATAAAGGCATACTTCTTTGAAACCCACTCCAAAATTTTTACTGATTCGTGATTTATTACGGCAAAATAACAACGTATTAACTTGCAATAAAAAAATATTTCCTAAAATACCGTTATCTTCAATTTTCAAGCAATACTATTGGAATATGTAAGGTTGTTCTAATTGTTGTGCCACCGGTGTATATATATATTTTTTTTATTTCTGTGAAGTCGAAATTTTATTTAAAGATGACATGTTTTTACTTTTATAAAAATATAAATCTATATATATAAAAGAAAGTTGTGTTAGTTACACCATTTATAACTCAGGAACGGCTGAACCGATTTGGCTGGGAGGTAGCTTAGAACCAGGGTAAGGACATAGGCAACTTTTTGTCCCTTTATGGTAAAACTCAATACAATTCATAAATACAAAAATTATATTTAAAATCATAAGCATTTGTTAAAAAGTCATGTTTTTAGGAATCATTTGAATATTTCATTTGTTCAAAAAAAAAAAAAAACAATAATAAAAAAATTTCACATCTACATACTTATATACATATATATATAAAAGAAAGTTGTGTTAGTTACACCATTTATAACTCAAGAATGGCTGAACCGATTTGGCTGAAAATTGGTTGGGGGTAGCTTAGAACCAGGGTAAGGACATAGGACACTTTTCATCTATTTATGGTAAAATTCAATACAATTCATAAATACAAAACTAATATTTCAAATCATAAGCATTTGGTAAAAATTCATGTTAGAAGCATTTGAAAATTTTAGTAATTCAAAAATAGAAAGAATTAAGTAAAAATAATACTGATTGTGCTCCTGAACCAGATAGTTTTTTTAGAACCCGTCAGATTTATTTAATATCACAACAAAAATGGGATTGACATTTCATTATATACAGTTCACTTGGCTGACTGTCGATTGGACTCGGTTGATTCCACTGGAGCACAGCCCAAATTCAACAGTATTTTTCCCACAAAACGCTTTTTGATTCATGTTTTTGTAAACTAACACAAGTTGCTTCACACAAATGCTATATCTTCTTAACTAATAGTTATAATCTAAATAATAGAAATCATATAGACGGTATTAGTTGTCCTATCTATGTATCAGCCACAGTGAAACGTGGACGGGTCCTCTAATAATTATAATTATAATTTATATAAAGTCTATAAAATCGTAGTTTTTTCATGTCTCTGACTACACCTAAATTACACAAATAAAATTTTAATATTTAAGTCACAGTAAACAAGTGAGAATTAATATAAACGTAATGTATGTTAGGGTACGCTCAGAGCCCATATTTGTATGCACGAAAAATGTTAAAGCCAGCGCTTATAATATCCCACAGAATACCATTTATTTCCTTAAGAGATTTGTATCCCTTATTTCTTCCGAGAACGGTATTAAGCTTTTCAAAATATGCTTTATTTCCAAAAGTAGGTATCGAGGTTTTTACTTTTTCGGCAAGGCGGATATATTCTTTTATTTCTGTACCTCGGGTTTCGTGTCTTGGAATAACATTTGTAGGGCTAGAAAAGTTCGGCTTTATATTAACAGGGTCTTAAAAAATTTAAATAAGGTAAATGCTTTAAAACATTTCATCAATACTTTAACTTTAAAAATACGTTTTTCATATTTGAAATGAAGCTGTTAACAGCAGAAAACTGTGTCCGCACAAACTCTGCTAGCCTATGTAATCTATGCGAAAGACAAGTAAATTGCATCATCTTATAGGCTTGACAGACATTACTAATTTGCATTAACATGGCTCAAATGCGCATGTTAATGCAAATTAGGGCTGTAGTCTTTACAAGCTTCAAAAAATCGATTTTTTCCTTAAAGCTCTTTAAAAATATATGTCCTTAAAGTTATACCAAAGAAACAAATGGTTTTTTCGGCAAAATCAATTTATTTTATTGAAAATAGTCTCCTTCTGCTTTAATACAGCTTTTTGCACGGTCCAGAAGCATGTCGAACGAGTGTTTTAGCTCGTTGGCTGGTATGGCCGCCAGTATGACGGTGCAAGCGTTTTGAATGGCCTCTACCAGGGTTCTCATTTACTACTCCGTAGCCGCAAAATTTCTAAAATTATTGCTATGCTATCGCTACCGCTCTCACTTTGTCGGGAGCCACAGCGTAGCTTTAGCATAACAATGTAAAGTATGTGCTCTACTCTGCTCCGAGTTTTGTTAGGTAAAAACTATAGCTGGAGCGGGAGCAAAAAATTAAGTTCTGCGCTATGCTCTGGCGTAGCGGTAGCAAAAAATTGGGAGCGGTAGCACAGCAGAGCAAATGAAAATTTTCATGTGCTACAGCTCCCGCATGTGTTTGTTGTTTTTTTTCTTTTTGTTATTTTCTGGCATAATATTTGAATTAATTGAATAATTCAAACAAAACAATGTTATGCAAATCATTTTGGCACTTGTTGCGTCAAGTGCCTTTATAAATCTAAAATCAAATATTTTAAGAAATATATTAATAAAGTGAATTAGATAATAATTGAATAAATTATAAAATTTTTTTTATAATGTAAAATATTTACCATTTTTATATTACCAAGAAAATCATCTATTCCAAATGTATTACAATACTCAATTACTATGAATTTTCGAAATTAATTTTAACTACATATACTTTTCCCCTTTTTATATACATTAGGGTGTTTTTATGATTTTGAATTATTAATTTTGTTCGGTCCCGTCACGAAATTTCCTTGGAAATACCCCAAAAAAAAATTCCCTGAAAATTTTAGCCCTAGATATTAACATTAAGAACTGGCCCGAGGCATGTAAAAATTTTCCATAGAAAATACACTACAATCTTGGTTTTTTATTTTTAAATTCCTACAGATCAGAGGTATTTTATGGCATCGCTTTGACTTTAGACGCTGTAGCTCTTGTCAGTTATACAAAAAAATGCGAATTTCGTGGAAAAATCAGGTTTAGATACCTCCCTTTTATCTTTTGGAATACACGTGGTTCATGTTCATCTACTGATTACCAGTACCAGTTTTAATCCATTGCACTGCGTATTTGCAGTTTATTTACTAATTTTATAATTTTTTAGGAAGAATCAGTTTGAAATTGTACGCATATACATACATCAATGTATATTGCAAAGAATCGAAAAGATTTCTGTATATCTAAAATTATAATAAACCTTTGACACTCCAATTATTCCGTTTTATCTTTATGTTAGATATCGCGTTTGGTTTGTTATGAATGCATTTGCGTCCTTGACCAATAATCTAGCAAAGTATCCGCAGTGCCTTGACGATGAAAATTCCAATGCCATTTTTTGTTGTGATATTAAATATATCGGACGGGCTCGTCTTAAAAAAAAACTACCTGGTTAAGAAGCAAAATCAGTATAACCCATATACTAAGCATGTTTGGAAATGAAAATTTTTACTTATTTCTTTCTATTTTTAAATTACTAAAATTTTCAAATGATTCTTACATAAATTTTGAACAAATGCCTATGATTTGAAATATAATTTTTGTATTTATGAGCTGTATTGAATTTTAGTATAAAGAGATAAAATGTATCCTATGTCCTTACCCTGCTTCTAAACTACCTCCCCACCAATTTTAAGCCAAAACGGTTCAGCCGTTCTTGAGTTATAAACGACTTTCTTTTATATAACAACTTGTACCATACTTGTAAATGCCAGAAAATGGCAAAAAAGAAAAAAAAACAACAAACACATTCGGGAGCTGTAGCACATGAAAAGTTTCATTTGCTCTGCTGTGCTACCGGTCCCATTTTTTTGCTACCGCTACGCCAGAGCATAGCGCAGAATTTAATTTTTTGCTCCCGCTCCATATAGTTTTTTACCTAACAAAACTCGGAGCAGAGTAGAGCACATACTTTACATTGTTATACTAAGGCTACGCTGTGGCTCCCGACAAAGTGAGAGCGGGAGAGTAGCTACGAGAGTAGCGTAGTTTTTCAAACGCTGGCCTCTACGTCTGCTTAACGATTTTCTTTCAAGAGCAAATGCATTTTTCCGAAAAGGAAGAAACCGCACGGTGCCATATCAGGTGAATACGGGGAGTGGTTAACGGTTAAAATGTGATTTTTGTTGAAATAATCGGTCACAATGATGTCCTTCGAATGTTGGATTCTGAGCAATTTTTGGTTGTCAGTCAATTTGTGCGGAACAAACCGTGCACACACCTTTCGTAAGCCCAAATGTTCGGTCAAAATGCAATAAATCGATGTTTTGGAGATGTTCAATTTCATTTCCATGAACTTCATTGATGATTTCGGCTGATTTTTGATAAATTCACGCACAGTTTTGATGAAATTTCCGATGATAACGGATTTTGATTGGCCCACATGTTGATCGTCATTTATGTCCTCACGCCACTTGGAAAACGTTAAAACCATGCGTGCACTCTGCTACGGGATAGGCAATCATCGCCATTAACTTGTTTTATCAATTGAAACGTTTCGGTAAAAGTTTTACCAAATTTAAACCAAAATTTAATGTTGGCACTTTGTTCGAAGCTCATTTTCGCACTGATAACACAAACATACTGACACTTAAAACGCAATAAGTTCACTTCTAATAGATGAAATGTCATGAAATCCTCACTGGACAATCGATAAAGATAGCAGATTCTAACGCACCAGTCGACATATAGATGGCGCTTCCAGGGGTCATTAGATTCAAAAAGTCCTGTTTACTGTGGAACTGACCTTGTAGATGGGAATTCGAAATATTTTCGAAGCTATAACGGAAATAGTGACCGAGCGTCTAGCAGATACATTAGCTATTGGGAAGAAAGCGAAAACTTGGACGCGCGATTTCTCGGTTTTTCAATTTTACGATTTTTCTTAATTGGCGGGCAGGATAGAAAAAACCAAAAGTCATGTGGAATTGGGGCAAAGTTTATTATCTTAGACATTAAGTTATCTTTTATTTAAACTAAAAACAAACTAAGAAAAGTCAAGTTTGAACATACTTTTAAACAACATATAGTAAAATTTTTTGGTCAAAAACCCCTTTTTTCAACTTTTAAAAAATTGTAAAATTGTACACTTTTTTGGAACTTTTTTAGTTTAACTAGAAGATAATTATTATAAAGTATGAATCTCATTGAATTTTTTATTTCCCATAGAAATTGCGACCTGCATCCTGCCCCGCCGTCCGACAAATCACATGCGAGATGCATGCCCGATGCAAAGTTAGAATATCAAAGATTTTGTATACAAAAAATTTGTGTATTTTTATTATTTCTTTCCCTCTCAAAAAAAAACCTCAAAATATCGATTTCTTAAAGCCTCTAAAGCAGGCTCCCCCTCAACAGCAGCCAGCTTATACGATGAAGCATGAGTAAATTTGTTATACTAAATACATACCTGCCTTTAAATTAGTCGAAATACATAGTATACAAATTAGCAATTAGACGTCCTGAATTGAATAAAACAAATGCGGCTGCAGCGGTAGCGTTGGCAGCATCAACAGTTGACACATTGAATAAATAACTTTTTGTCAATACTCCGAAAATTAAGTTCATGACCAGTCATTGCAATGAGTCTGTTGCCTCGTCTACAGATATCCAAAAATGATAAATGACAGCTTCTGTTTTTGCTCAGTTAAGACTTTTTTGTACAAAAGAAGCACGTAACTCTGCCGCAACTTTCACTGGGAATTTGATAGTTGATATATTTAGAAAATAAAAAAAGATGTAACACTTGGATTGCTGATGTTGTTCTAGCGCGTTGACAGTGTTTGGCCGGATAAAAATCAGGGTCCGTTCCGGTTACGTAGAACCTACTTTCTTGGGAGCGGTTGGAATTGTTATTTTTTAGCGGTATACTCGCAAGGGGCTATACCTGGTTAAACAGATAGACGAATCGACCCACTGCACTACCCCTTCCTATGAAAGTGATCGCTGCTGCCAATTCATTATTGCTGGTAGAATTGAGGAAAAACACAGAAACTACACAACCAAAACAGCAGTTTTGGCAAATGAGGGTGACACCTTACGATGGGTCGATTCCCTTCTAAAGGGTCCCCATTTGGAGATGCGACAACTGATATTTTCGCATAAGCAGATATCGACATTTGTTGAATGGGAAATTTCTGATGTAGAAATACTACAGAAAAATTAGATAATTTTACAGATACGATGGCACTTAAATCGTACACACAAACTGATGTTCGCTCCGGCAGTTCTGTATTTTTAGAATAATTACATTTACATAGATCTAGATTAAGTAAGAGTTTGGAAACGACAAAAATTTAAAGCTCGAAAATGAATGAGTGAATCTGCAGAATTATGTTGAACTGGTGATAAAGTAAAATTGCCACAACTGGTGTCCCCACCTTATCCATTACGCTCATTAGTTTTTCGTACGGAAATATAATGCCTACTTTCAAGGTAATAAGTCATAATTGTTCTCTCTCACACGGGAGCTAGTTGACAATCTCTTCTTCTCTTCATCACATGATCGTCGGCATATTAAAAATAAGTTATAGGTATTTTGGAATTTCTATATTTTTTACGTACTCCGTTAGCTAGTATGCCTGTGTTCAACAAATGCAACACTAAATATATGTAGTATATACAGGGATGAGCAAAACACTCACAAAGAAAGAGCGTAAAACGAGCACTTACGATGGCACAAAGCGACGAAAGTCAGCATGCAAACAGCAGTTGACTGAACAGTTTTTACGCATGAATTTAATCTAATTCGTACTCGACATAATATTGTACAGTCCCTTTTTTAAATGTCACATTTTTCAACTATAATCTAATTTCCACTCAACATGAAATAATATTAATTTTGATACATTCATCTGAACGTTCACATATTCACTCCGGCATAAGCCCGCTGAATCGCTTTGTCACTCTGTAAACGCACTAACACAGTGCCATTTTGTGAGTGTCATTTAGGCTTACCCATCCTTGAATATTTGTATATAACATTAACATATATACAGTGGACCAAAAAAGTTTACATCCACCTAGTTCTATTAAATTACGTCACGTTTATTTGTTATAAAATGAATAAATTTTGTGGTTTTTTTCTATCCTTTTCAAAAGATGTATATTTAACATATCAAAATATTTTTTTTTTTCACAAATAAAAAAATTAATGCTAAAACTAAAAATGGGCATAATTTATATCAACAAAGTTTACGTACACTAATGATTATTTATATAAATCAAAAGTAATTACAATAGTTTTAGCGGTTTTTGGCCTACATTTTGTTGCTATTATTGTCCCAACACTTCGATGTATGCTCCCCACTCCACTCCATGGACCAGCTTTCTGGCTTTATTTTGATGAAATTCGATGTTTTCGAATACGATTTTCTAAAAAGTTCCAGATATTTTGAATATGATTAATGTATGGTGATTGCGGGACCTATGAAGATATTTTTAATTCCATAACAACTCTGCACGTACCAGATAAAACGGGTGTTTTGGGTCGCTTTCCTGTTTTAAATAGAAGTGGCCGCAATTAACAGCCGATTTAAGCACACTTAAAATTAATTTTTTTTTTAAATGTTCAGATACATATATAGCAGATTTCAAGACCGAAGCATACTCTCGCAGAACCCCCAAAGGTAATCTAGTGACTGATACCCAGAGCATACTACAATTATGGGGGAACACTTCTCCAACCTGCTGAATGGAAGAATGATAAGGAGCATGCATCAGCTTCTTGTAAAATATGGTCAGACGAAAGCATGCCCGACGATTGGAATATAAGTGTGCTCTGCCCAATCTACAAAAAGGGAGACCCCATAATCTGCGCGAACACCCATGGGATAAGCCTCCTCAACATCGCGTATGAGATTGTATCGAGCGTATTGTGTGAAAGATTAAAGCCCACCGTCAACAAACTGATTGGACCTTATCAGTGTGGTTTTAGAACTAGAGAATTAACAACCGCCCAGATATTCACTATACGCCAAATCTTGGGAAAGACCCGTGAAAAGAGGATTGACAAACACCACCTCTTCGTCGATTTCAAAACTGCTTTAATAGCTCGAAAAGAAGCTGCCTTTAGGCCGCTATGTTTGAATTTGGTACCCTCTCAAAACTAATACATACTGACGTTGAGCAACAAAAAAGGTCAGGATCGGGAGGACCTCTCCGAGCTGTTCGGTGCCAAACGAGGTTTCAGACAAGGCGACTCCCTTTCGTGCGACTTCTTCCACCTGCTTATGGAGAAAATAGTTCGAGCTGCAGAACTAAATAGAGAAGGTACCATATTCTGTAAGATTGTACAGCTGCTGGCGTACGCCGATGATATTGATATCATTTGCCTTAACAACCACGACATTAGTTCTGCTTTCTCCAGAACAAGGAAGCAATGCGTCTGGTGGTCAACGAGGCCAAGACGAAATATCTCCTGTCATCAAAACAGTCGTCGCACTAGCGACTAGGTGCCCACTCTACTGTTGACAGTCATAAATTCGTCCATCTTGGAACAAGTATTAATAGTCACAATGTCGACCTCGAAATCCAACGCAGAATAACTCTTGTCAACAGGTGCTACTTCGGACTGAGCAGGTAATTAAGTAAAATCCTCTCTCGACGAACAAAAACCAAACTCTATAAGTCACTCATTATTCCCGTCCTGCTATATGGTGCAGAGGGATGGACGATGAAAGCATCTGATGAGTCGACGTTGCGAGCTTTCGAGAGAAAAAGGTTCTACGGAAGATTAATAGTCCTTTGCGTATTGGCAACGGCGAATTCCCCAGTCGATGGAACGATGAGCTGTACGAGATTTACGACGACATTGAAATAGTTTAGCGAATTGAGAGATAGCGGCTACGCTCTGAGAGTATTGGAGGCGGTATCCGGCGGGGGAGCAGAGGAAGAGGAAGGCCTTCACTCCGTTGGAAAGACTAGGTGGAGAAGGACCTGGCTTCGCTTGGAATATCTAATTGGCGGCACAATGCGATAAGAAGAAACGACTGGCTCGCTCTTGTTAAATTGGCTATAAACGCATAAGCGGTGTATACGCCAAAAGAAGTTGCTATATCTATCTCGATTAGTGTTATGCTGCGACAAAGACGTTTATCGATTGCAAGGTGAATTCAGTCAAGGTCGCAGATCACTCCAAGAAGGATTTCGCGAAGGTCGGTCAAACTGAGTTGTTGTTCGGGAAACTAAGGATGCTGTGCACAAATTAATATTGCCAAATCGCCATGTGACTTATCGTGAGATAGAGGCAACTATAGACATTTGTGGGATTAGCATACATTCAATATTGCATGGACATCTGACTGTAAAAAAAATTTGTTCACGATAGATCTCACACAATTTGTCGATCGTGAAATCTGAGAGATGATGAAACGCGGATTTACGCGTATTCGCCCGAAAGTAAAGATCAGTTGATTGCATGGGGGTTTAAGATGAGCCGAATCCAACAAAAGGTGTTTGCTCACGCAACACTCACATAAATGGTTACCCGTTTTTTTTTTTTTTTGAAAAACTGGCTGGTTGCGTCACCATACTATTGTTACAACGCAGAACTGTAAGTTCTAAGTGGTATTCAACCACTTGCTTGGCAGTTGTCTTTCAAGAAATCAGAAAAATAAAGCGCCGAAGACGGATCACTCTTCACCACGACAATGCTAGCTTTCACACATTCGCAAATGAAACAGCAAAATTTGGTGTAACTAAGCTGCAGTCTAAGCTTAGTTTGGGTTAGTTCAACCTAATAGCAGTCTCACACATGTTACACAAAATTTATGTGGAACCCGGAATTTATATTAATTATTCACAGGAAATCCAAAATAGCCTAAATAGCACTGTTGAATGAAAACGGTGTAAATATGACATTGAGATTTAAAAATAAATTTAACTGATGCGGTAGTTAGAATACTTCCGTGACATGTTTACAGCAAAGGTATGTATATATGATGTAAGTTAGTCGAATGCAGTAGTTATGCAGTCGTATAAATGAAATTATTAAATCGTAGTGGCATCCTGAGGCTTTGGAGTATTAATTAGAAGAGGACGCGTTCTATATTTAACATTCTTATCAAACTTTCTAAACCTAATCCTTCACCCTTTTAATGTCCTGCGTTAAATTTCGGTCCCCACCAGCTGCACCAGCAAAGACATTAGTTGCATTATTTTGTCCTTCGATCATCTTCGAGATTAAATAATCTGATAATACTGACTTACTACGGACATGTTTACAATTGCCACTGCACTGACCTCTTTTACTAGTTGCAATATGATTTTCGGCTAGCTTAGTCAGGTCAGTTTTAATACCGGTTAAAGAAGATTCAAGTTTCTTGATTTTATCGGTGACTGGATCAAGGTGTTTTTTATACATTGCCTTTTGTGACGAGTGCCTAATCTCGATTAGGTAAGTTCAGAAAACGCGTTGTTTCGACGGGGTCAGACTGTAGGGAGAGGGCTGTTAGATGTGCAGGGTTAGCAGGGCATCCAAAGATTAGTGTCATGCGGGGACTCGATGAACGCTGGACATATGTTTGATATGTTAGGGTCGTTTCTGGATAAGTAAGAGTTTTATCTGCTACAGTATCCAGAACGAAGCTGCGCAAAGGTCACTCTCGATTCTAGCGGCAACTAGTGGGTGGTGCTGTCCGGCGCTGCTTATTCAGGTTGGTAGGGACCGTATGCGCCCCACACTAGAAGCTGGACGCCAAGGTATCCCTGACGATCTTCGCAGGGCTGGAATGGGTGGTGCCACCCTCAAATGGTACTTGAGGCAC
This sequence comes from Bactrocera neohumeralis, assembly GCF_024586455.1. Taxonomy (NCBI): domain Eukaryota; kingdom Metazoa; phylum Arthropoda; class Insecta; order Diptera; family Tephritidae; genus Bactrocera; species Bactrocera neohumeralis. Next base: position 19,937,402 of record NW_026089624.1, read on the forward strand.
CTCCGGGACGTAATGTAGCTGGAGGTAGCAGAAAGGCTGTGTCTAAGCAGGAGTAGGGGTAGCAACTCTGCTACAAAAATGTACGCAGAAGCCGACTCCGTATTCGCTGCTAGACGCGGGAATCGGAGGCGCCGCCTGGTCAACGGCAATCTCCCTCCGGTAATAGCGGGTCAGCAAAAATACTGGAAGATCTCAAAAGGCAATGGCGCTGCTGCCCCGCAACCACCCGACGGAGTTTTTGGGGTCTGAAGAGCTAACAGCGCTTTATGAGATTTCCAGGGGGTGTGGTTACACTGACTGTCGCTCATCGAACTCATCATGTGACCTTCAGCGCCTGAATAGAAGTTGCCCAGGTGAACCTGTACCACGGCAGCTTTGGTTATCAGCGCGGGGAGGTTCGAATCGGATGACCTGGGTATCTTACTGATATAGGAACCGTAGGTCTTTGGAAGGGAGGTAAGCGGTAATTCAAAGGAGCAAGGTAATTTGAGATCTCTCTAGCGAGAGAGTGATCAAGGCACTGAAGAAAAATAACGTGACGCCTCCAGTATGCAGATTGACTTGGCTGGCTTTACTGCCTACTAAGATAGCTGAAACCACTGTGGGGGGGGGAGTAAGATTCGTCTTGGTACTACGAGGGACTACAGACAGGGTGGAGCTCTATGCCCTATCCTATGGAGCCTGGTAGTAGATGAGCACTTTTATTTGCTCACTAACAATAGGATTCGATGTCAAGGGTACGCTGATGATATTATCATAATGGCGGGAGGTAAATTTGAAGACACTCTCTGCGACATAGTTCAAATGTGCTAAAGTCTAGCAAAGGGATGGTGCAATACGGTAGGGTTAAATGTCAACTCGGCAAAAGCAACCGTTGTCCCCTTTATAAAGCGAAGATCTCTTTCGGGCTAACACTCGGTCGCTGGGAGTTAGAGATGTCTAAAAGGTCAAATTCTTTGGACTCACATTAGACTCAACCTTATGGGGATTTCAGACTGTCCAAAGACAGCAAGGCACTTATGATATGCAGACGCCTAGCCGGCAGATCTTGAGACTGAAAGATATACCATGATCGTAAGGAGTATTGTCAATTATTGGGCGGTTGCCTGAGCATCTAAGGCAAAGCAGTCTTCAGAAGGCCTTCAACACTCAAGGCTGAAAAGGCTCACCTGTATCTGCGCTTCAGTGGCATTGCGCACTTGCCCAACCGCAGCACTTGAAGTCATACTAGATCTCATACCTCTGCATCTAGTGATCACATAGGTAGCGAATCATACCATGCTGCTAATGGTAGCAGAGGTTTTCGACAAGAGAAGATAATGTCGTCTCATCACATGAAAGCCCCAGGGGAAGTCACACCACTGACACGAGCATTGGCAGCAGGCAGCAGGAATGCCTCTGGGAGGTAAGAACCTTGCAAGGTTTAAGGAAATGATCAACCACCCCTGAGACATATTACGACTCCTTGTCGAGCTCTGTACAGAGCACTGCAGGCTCAGTAAGCCTTGCGCAAACTGCAGGTTCTGCGACATGGACAATTTGCAATTCTGGATTGCCCTAGGTTCCATCTACGTTGACATGGATCACATCACCTCAATCGCACCAAGTAGGCTGCCGAAAGTTTTATTTATCGGAGAGATAGTTGTTTACGTTTAAGCACAAGCAATTTTTCGATGTCCTCAAGTAGCGTTGTGTGATTGACTGTGTCAAGGTCTTTTGACAAGTCCAACGCTACGAGGTGGTTTTTTGGTTGAGCCTATGAACTTTCTGGGATTTATGACGCTAAATGCTGTGGTGGTGCTGTGCACTTTTCGGAAGCCATGCTGGTGTCTTGCTACGCTGGGGTGGTGCGTAAACGTCGTGGAGTGCCCCGGCCTGGAAGAGTTCATCTACTGTACTAACTGTTTAGTGACACTCGATGCACTAGTGCAGTCGAGGCTTAGATTGTCGCTTACATTTCTAGAAACTGAATTCAACTCCTTCATACTAACACCAAATTGACATGACTAACAATACCTCTTTTTAAACTCCGTATTATATTTGTTGAACTAAAAAATAATAGTTTACTAAAGGCAGGTTTATTGCCTTTATTTATTTTGTCACATTCAAAACATTATGGCTTACTTGTTGCCATATTTTGCTAAGATATCTTACATATTGACCAATATATACCATCTAAAGCAACCGAGAGTTTGAAAATCTGGTATTAGGTATTAGTAATTAGGGATAGTATTGATCCCATTTTTTCTATTTGGTATTACAACACACTATTAAGAGGAAAGAGTGAGCAGCCAACAACGCTTTTAATGCGTGTGGGCAGATGCTCGGCATATTCTGGCGGCCCTTTGCCTCTCTCATGCACTGGTGCTACACAGCTCTTGTTATATCAATTCTGCTCTGCGGTGCAGTAATATTGTGGACAGGCGAACGGAAATTCACCTATTGGAAGCCTATGGAAAAGATTCAGAGGCTCGCAGCGCAGTGAATAGCGGGAGCTTTAAGAACAACACCAACGGCGCCTCTTGAACAGGTACTAATTCTTCCACCAATAGACCTCTACGCTGAAAACTGCGCAGCAAAATTGGCGGGAGAATTTACATATAGAACCTTCGGCCACAGCTCGGTGGGTAATGGAGCTTGGACAAACACCGACTTCATTACCCTACTTTTCTATTATTAGGTCTACAACTTTGCTTTGGCCGTTTTTTTTTGTAAAATTAAGGCTTTATTGTATAAAAGCGGTTACAAAAATGTTATTCAAAATATTGGCCGTAGCTAGCTACTACTTTTGACCATCTTTCTGGCATGCATCGAGTCGATCCAAGTATCAATCGAATTTTTCACTTCTTCATAAGAACTAAAGTGCTCGTTAGCTAGACCGTGTGCCATCGATCGGAACAAGTGGTAGTCAGATGGCGCAACGTCTGGGGAATACGGCGGGTGGGGTAAGATCTCCCATTTCAGCGTCTCCAAATATTTTTTGACCACCTTTGCGACGTGAGGCCGAGCATTGTCATGCTGGAGAATGACTTTAACGTGTCTTTCTTCGTACTGTGGCCGTTTTTCTTTTAGTGCAGGTGATCCCCAAATAAGGGATAAGCGAAATCCCCCTGATGGAATAAACATGCTCATGCTAAGGCATTTAGGCTCGACGAGAGTAAAATATCGCACAAAGATCGTCAAACTTTTGCTGACTACTCTTCAAATACCCGATGTATGGAAACTCGAAAGAATGGTCCCACTACTAAACCTTGGGAAACCCGCCAACAAAGGGAAGTTCTATCGCTCGATAACTCTTCTCTCCCCAGTAGTGCAGATACTTGAGGTCATGCTAGCTAGCTGGAGTCTAGCGAACCACCAGCATGGATGCACAGCACCACTACAGCATTTAGCGTCATTAACGCTCAGATAGTTTCTGCCCTCAAACAGAAACCACCACGTAAGAGAACGATCCTCGTAGCGTTGGACTTATCAAAAGCTTTTGACACTGTCAGTAACACAAGGCTAATGCAGGAAATCGAAAATACTACGTTCCCTCCAGGACTGAAGAGATGGTAAAAAGGTTTATTATAATTTGAGATATACATAAATCTTTTCGAAGCATTGCACAGAGCAGTGAAGTATTTAAACGGAAACGATGAAGTATATACAATTTCAACCTGATCCTTCCTAAAATATAATAAAATTGCTAAATATTGGTAATGGTAGAATAAAACTGCAACCAAATACGCAGTGCAATGAATTAAAACTGGCTCGGTAATCAGTAGACGAATATTATACCACGCGCATCTCAAAAGACTGACGCCATAACCAAGCCAGGCGATTTTTTTTGTCTTTCCAAGCGAGAAAATCGTTTCATAATAAGCAGTCCACTAGGCTGACTGTCGATTGGGCACAATATCGATTTCTTTGGCGCCGCGATCTGAAGGTACCGTTGGAAAGAGGAAGTCCTCCTGATTATAGGTACCGCAAACGCTTAATTTACGAGATAATCGACTTAAAAGTTAAAAAATTCGCAAAATTCGAAAATTTTAACAAGCTTTTCACTACATTTAGCACACTGCTTAAAGATGTTTCACTTCAATTTTATTTAATTAAACTGTAAACATTTAAACTAATTCGCAATTTACACTTTTTGCAGGTTTTCTTAGTAAGAAGTCTCGATTTTAAAAATTACTTTTTACACTCGTAGCATCATTTATGTGCTAACAATTATGAGGATAGGGAGCGCTGCCATATGATAAGCAAATATGAGCAGTTCGCTGACATTTTTCTTTTTCGTTATAATTCCTCTTTCTTTATTTAGAAATCTTAATTCTAAAAAAAACTAGTGTGTCTATAAACTATAATTCAAATTAAAATGAGTATAAACAAACTTTCCATTCATATGGATATTTTCTTATTTAAATTTAATAAACAACTAACTGCATAGTACTTCAATCACCAGGGGTATTGACTCGACAAGGGTAGCTTTGTTAGAGCGCGGCCGAAGGCCCCCAACGCAGAAAGAAGTACTCCGCGAAAGTACTTCTGTCACTCCGGATTTTGGCGCGACCAATGTTATTTTTTTAAAGTACGGCCAAAGTCCACCAACGCAGAAAGGAGTACTACGCGAAAGTACTTCAGTCAACCCGGGTATTGATCCAATCAGGATTATTTTTTTAAAGGAGTATTACGCCAAAATATATCAGTCACCCCGGATTTTGACTCGACCAATGTTATTTTTTTAGAGTGCGGCCGAAGGCCTCCAACGCAGAAAGGAGTTCTACGCGAAAGTGCTTCAGTCACCCGGGTATTGACTGAAAGAAGTACTATGCGAAAATACTTCAGTCATCCCGGATATTGACGCAATCAGGATTATTTTTAAAGGATAATTGGCTCGACCAGTGTTATATTTTTAGAGCTCGGCCGAAAGCTGCCAACGCTGTTATTTTAATCGCGAATATTTTAAAAAATATTAGTGTTAACAACATTATTTTTGCATTTTCCTCCTCTGGAGAAGCGTTCAGCACATACGCCATTTATACCGAAATACGTGTTTTTTATCCGATCGATTGATTTCACTGCTGCACAGCCCAAATTCAACAGTATACCCCCAAATACCAATACTTTATAATCGAAGGAAATGATTTTTAATTATTTTTTTGTAAACTAACACAAGTTGCTTCACCAAAAATGCTTTATCCACTCAAGTTACGAGGTGTGTTCAAAAAGTACCGCGAATTTTGTGTTTTTTAAAAAATTATTTATTTATTCATGAATATCTATTTTGTCTCCTTCAAAGTAATCCCCAAGAGATATTATACACTTGTGCCAACGGTTTTTCCAATCTTCGAAGCACTTTAAAAAATCATTTTTTTATCTTCTTCAGCTCCTCCTCGTCGTCAAGAGAAGCGTAACGTCGTCCTTTCATGGGCCTCTTCACAAGAAAACAAAACAAGAAAAAGTCACAGGGGTCAGATCTGGGGAATACGGTGGCTACGGCATCATTAGTGTGAGCAGGGGCGTTATCGTGGTGCAAAAGCCAATTTTTGTTCTTCCACAAATCCGGGCGTTTCTGGCGGATTGCTTCGCGCAAATTGCGCATAACTTGCAGGTAATATTCCTTATTGACCGTTCTTCCCTGTGGCAAGAACTCATGATGCACCACGCCCCTGCAATCGAAGAAAACTGTTAGCAAACTGTCGCGATACTTTTTCAACACACCTCGTATAGTTGTAATCTAACTAATAGAAATTATATATATGGTATAAGTCGTACTACCAATGTAGAAGCCAAAGTAAACGTGGACGGGTCCTCTAGTTAAATAAAAAATACGAAAATAGCCATATGTATGGAAAGATTGTTTATAATCATTTTAATTTGAAATATAATTTATAAGCACTTGTTTTATTAGAACTAAGATGGCTAAATAAAGAAACTTCAATATATATAGGTAACACAGACTATTGGAAAAGTTGAAAAGGGTTGCCACTTTTCTTATTGTGTAATCAAAAATAATTGAATAAAAGTTCAATATTTAATAAAAGTTATTTTTGCACTATTATTTATGAAATAAATAGGTAAAAACCAGTCGTCGGCATTTCTTAGCACAATTGTGCAAACTAACTTCACACGTACGCTTACGCTCTATCGTTCAGTCGTTGTCGAGCCAGCAACGAATTAATATCACGCAAGACTATAGATAATTTCGTCTATCTTGGAACCAGCGTAAACACCACCAACAATGTCAGCCTAGAAATCCAACGCAGGATAACTCTTGCCAACAGGTGCTACTTCGGACTGAGTAGGCAATTGAGAAGTAAAGTCCTCTCTCGACAAACAAAAACCAAACTCTATAAGTCACTCATAATTCCCGTCCTGCTATATGGTGCAGAGTCTTGGACGATGTCAACAACGGATGAGTCGACGTTGCGAGTTTTCGAGAGAAAAGTTCTGCGAAAGATTTATGGTCCTTTGCGCGTTGGCCACGGCGAATATCGCATTCGATGGAACGATGCGCTGTACGAGATATACGACGACGTCGACATAGTTCAGCGAATTAAAAGACTGCGGCTACGCTGGCTAGGTCATGTTGTCCGGATGGACGAAAACACTCCAGCTCTGAAAGTATTCGACGCAGTACCCGCCGGGGGAAGCAGAGGAAGAGGAAGACCTTCACTCCGTTGGAAGGACCAAGTGGAGAAGCACCTGGCTTCGCTTGGAATATCCAATTGGAGCCACGCAGCGAAAAGAAGAAACGATTGGCGCGCTGTTGTTATCGGCTATAATCGCGTAAACGGTGTCTACGCCAATTAAGAAGAAGAAGAAGAAGACTACAGCACAAAACCAAATATGCCCTGCGAGAAATATTTTATGATTCTTAATGCTTTTGGTGCCATGCAATGCCTTTTATGTTCGAAGTCTTTTAAAGATAATAGGGATTACATCCTTAAAAGATATTTTGTTAATTTTCATTATACTATTAATTATTTATTAAATTTGCTTAATTTTAATTCTATTTTCTCACTGGGCTACTTTTTTTTGTGCTCACCAACACAATGACAGATCCTCTCATGCCGACCACTGGTATAAACGAATTATTGAAGTGTTAGTGGGTGTAAAAGTTAAATATATAAGTGTAAAAAATGCCGCGATTTTATGGTACGGATGGATAGAGGAACACCTCGGGATTAAAAAATGTATACACATATACGGATCTCAGACTTATAGTGTGTTTCTTCCATTTATAATGAATTTTATAGTTATATTTTTAACTTTTATAGGGTAAATTTTAGAATAGCACCTCCGATTTCGGGGTTAAAATGGGTATGTACGGATACAGGAGGTCCTCCAAATTAAGAAAATATTTACATATAGTTGCCGCTGATATATGGGTTTTGAGATATTTGCATTTAAAGTTCAAAAATTCAACTATTTAAAATGCGTGTTTTTCCCATTTATAATGAATTTTATAGTCATATTTTTTACTTTTATATCCACTAACATTCAAAAAAATAACCCTGAATCATCCAACACCGGGGTGTGCCAACACAAGGGTGTGTCAGGTTTTTTTCGAGACTTAGATTGCTGAATGACAGTGGCGTGAAAAACAAAACCATTAAATACGTGAATGGCACGCCTAGAATTGTTAACACAAACTTTCGCCAACTCGTCGAGGAAAGGAAACCTAAAGCAGCTACAAGTATACTACCAGAATACGCGCGGTCTAAGGACAAAACTCAGCGAGTTCCTAACCTCATCAGCAAGTAGTTCGTACGACGTAATATGTATCACAGAGTCCTGGCTTCACTCATCTATTCAAAATAACGAATTCATCGACAGCTCCTATATCACACTAAGGAAGGACAGGGATACTTCCGACAGGATGCGAGAGAGGAGGTGGTGTCCTGATCGCTTTTAAACGAATAATTAAAGCTGAGCTTATATCCATTGGGAACAATAACCTAGAACAGGTCTTCATAAGGATCAAAGGTGATAATACTTGTATCATCATTGGGTGCGTATATATACCACCACAATCTAATTATGAGATATACTATGCCCATACTGAAATATTAATACATTTGAGAGAAAAATTTCTGGATTCAAGGATCATGATAGTGGGAGACTACAATTTGAATAGCAGTACACCGCGCTTTGATTGCGAGAAGCTGCTGTACGATACCACGGCCCTTATTGAGTGTCAACAATTCAATAACATCTTAAATAAAAATAATAAACTGTTGGATTTATGTTTCAGTAATTTGGATCTCTCAATCAACGAAACTCTTGCTTTCACGACTGTCGAAAAATATCACCCGCCTCTGGAGATCTCCTTGGATTTTCAACCTAGCCTAATACCAAATTATCCTCCTTCTTATTCGTTTAAGAAAGCCGACTATGTGAGTCTTAATGCTTTATTTTTAAGATCTAACTGGATTGAGCTATACAAAATAAAAGAAGTGGATGATAAGGTTAGTTGGTTTTATAATAAGGTACAAGAAGGTATTTCTCAGTTCGTCCCTGTATATTCGAGGAAACCAAGTGAATTTCCCTGCTGGTTTTCTAAAGAACTTATAAATAAAATTAAATTGTAGAAATCTGCACATATCAGATATAGGAGGAATAAAAATAAGTCAAATTATAGATGTTTTAGCCAACTGAGACTCGAATGCAAGAAATTAAGTGCAATATGCTACAAGTCATACATTAATAAAGTGGAAAATCTAGTCTCTTCAGACAAAAATGAATTCTGGAGGTACGGACATGAGAGTCCCAGCTACCATGACATGGAATGACCTAACCGCTCATTCGGGTGCGGAGATAAGTAATATCTTCGCATCTTACTTCAAAGACACCTAAAAAATGAGCCCCAGCGGAGTTGGTCATCATCAATCTGCTGACATTGTAGGAAATGTGGAGCTAAATGAATTTGATGCTAACTTCAATGAAGTTTTTAAGCAGCTATTGGCTCTGGATCCAAAAAAAGGAGCAGGACCTGATGGTCTGCCTAATATATTTCTACGCAACTGTGCGTCGGGCTCTGTGAACCTATCACGCATATATTCAGTAAGTCTTTTTATCACGGAACCTTTCCATCGGCGTGGAAATCGTCGTTTATCAGTCCCATCTACAAAAACGGCCCAAGATCTGACGTTACCAATTATAGACCACCAACAAATCCGTGCTGCTTAGGAGAAATGATATTTCTGAATGATGATATCAACTGAGGCAGCACGGATTTGTTGGTGTCAAATCCACTACAACAAACTTATATACCTATGTCAACTACATCTTGAAGGCCATGGACAGTGGTATTCCAGTTCATTCAATATATACGGACTTTAGCAAGGCATTCGACAAAGTGGACCATGAGACTCTTATGGTGAAGCTAAAAAATTATGGAGTGAATTGCAATGCACTACGCTGGATCAAATCGACCCTAACAGGAAGAAGGTTGCAAGTAAGAATCGATGGACACATTTCAGATGAGTATGATGTCACATCTGGTGTTCCCCAGGGATCCCACCTTGGACCCATACTCTTCAACATATTTGTGAATGACATTGGGAGGAAACTGCAGTCTGGGTACTTATTATATACGCTGACGATTTAAAAATTTTTCGTAGAATTTTCACCGTTTCTGATATTCACATCTTACAAAACGATATAGATGAGCTGTATAACTGGTGTAAGATAAATAAACTTGTTTTGAATGTGAAAAAATGCGCAGTGATGTCCATCACCCGTGCGCATACGCAGGTACCTTTAACCTACACGTTGAACGACCAAAGACTCACGGAAGTTGAAGACATCAGAGACCTGGGTATAACAATTGACAGAAGACTAAATTTCAAGAAACACATCGATAAAATTACTTCGCAGGCACACAAAGTACTAGGGTTGATTAATCGGATGTGTAGGGAATTTGAGAACAATTGCTCGTTAACCTGCCTATTCTCAGCAATAGTGCTACCTATTCTAGAATATGGAACAGTGATTTGGTCCCCATTCACGGACTCAATGATCAACTGAGTAGAGAGAATCCAGCACAAGTTCTGCAAAGCGCTGCTATTTCATAACAGACACAGAAACGATATCAATTCAACTGAAGACGTCCGAAGAATCCTGAAAATAAATGACCTGAAATCTCGACGGCAGGTAGCAGACCTCATCTTCAATGGATTAATTGATGCCCCAGAAATCCTTGCAGACTTTGAAATCGTACCAAACGAGCTTAACCTTAGACAGATGAGGATCCTGAAAACTTGCAGATCGAACAAAAACTATGTAATCAATGGCCCAAAGGAGAGAATATGTAGATTGGTAAACTCTTTGCACGGTGACATGAACTTCTTCAGCGGGTCTCTACAGAACCTCAGAAAGATCGTTAAAAAAGCTTTATTAAAATACTAACATACGAACTAGGCTACGAGTTTAATTCCTAATTTTATATGTTTAAGCCTGTTGTCTTATTTAGAATTATAATTGTTATTAGATGTATAGTGCCGATTGGCGTTAAATAAATAAATAAATAAAAATAAATAAAATAAAAAAAAACTACTTTTTGCGTTGGCGGCCTTCGGCTGCGCTTCAAAAAGATAACCCTGGCCGATCCACCACCGGGGTGTGCCAACACCAGGGTGTGTCAGGTTTTTTTTTCGAGTAAAACTCCTTTTTGCTTTTTACTCATGACATAGCAAGAAAAGGGGTAATGATTTATGTATTTGGCGTATAAACCTATCTTTTATACGTTTGATAAATGTGTAGATATGGCAATGCTTATTATTTGACTACACGGAACACTTATTGATATTGTGCGTGTAATATTTATGTAAAATATTTTTTTTTATTTTATTTTATTTTATTTTTATTTTTATAAAAGCTTACATAA